>NW_026948223.1:0-129142 GCF_963921235.1 Mobula hypostoma
TGCTGTGGACACTTTCTGGAAGTCCAAGATCCATAATGCTGCACGACCGCTGGACTAAGTGTGCAGAAATGTAGGAGGGGGCTATGCTTGAAAAATAAATGTGCGAGGTTTTCTAAAATCTGATTTCTCCTTCCACCTTAGGGGCAACGAACTTATCAATCACCCCTCGTACTCAGTGCTCTACAGCTACCTCCGAGTTTTGGCTATTCACTTAAATGTGTGGCCCACAGCCACATGTCCAACCGGGTCACTAAAGGCAAACGCTTTAGCAAGATTAGACAGGCGAAAAGTGGTTCAGACACAATCCTCAGTAGTTGTCGTCCCTCGGTGGGTTCCCTGTCAAACAAACCCTCTGCTGACTGAAGCAGAACGGGTTTGCCAGACATGCGGGAGGTACGTACCTTTTCAGTGGACGCCTCTGAGGAGGAGCAAGTTCAAACTGTGGTCCCAGATGGGTGTGCCAGAAAGACCCCAACCTGAGGTTTTCTAGATCACCCCAGTGGGACAGGTTTGTGTTCAATCTACACATTTTTTACCAATATTGGTCAGATTATATACATAATTGTACACACCTGGGAAAGGATGGAATGGTTGGTAACCTGTACCCTGCCACACCGGGTAATCAGGGACTCCCTCTGACATAGGGTGAATCTTTTTCATGCTCTACAAGTTGATTTTATTGTATTGCCTAGAGTATATTGCTATAGATACTGCTTAGTTACTATAGATGTGTTTAGTAGATGGATTGAAGCTATTCCAACTACCAATAATACTGCTATGACTGTTGTGAAGGTATTATTATGGGAAATAATTCCCAGGGTACTGAGAAACTGAGAGATACTGAGCTCTGACAATGGCCCACGCTTTGTGGTGAAAGTAGATAAAGAGACATGTAAGCAACATGTAACGACTTGGCTATCCAGCAACAATTCCACTGTGTACACAACCCACAGGCCGCTGGCATTGTGGAAAGAGCCAGTGAGCACTCGGAAGAGTCAAATTGGCCAAACTAGCAGCGGAGACATGGACTCACTTGGTTGACCCAGAGGCCCTGACCGTTAGCCCTGATGCCACATGAGGGTTACCCCTCAGGGGAAAACAGGGTCTGTCACCAGCTGAAATCATTTATGGACGGCCCATGAGGACACCCTGGGGACCAGAGACCTGTGTACCATTGATCCCAGTAAGTCTACCAGCAAAATTAGATATGCACACCCTAGGGGAAGAGATGGGGAAATATACATGGCAAACTAACCAAAATTTTCCAAGCATTACATTCACAGGTACGACGGGCTTACAAGGAAAGAGAACTCACCCCGCAGAGAGGAGTTACTATCTCACCCCTAGAACCTGGGGATTTTGTCCTGGATCAAGAACTGGGAATTTCAGGGAAACTCGAACCCTCACCTGGAGAGGACCATATCAGGTGCTACTGACTTAACCACTCCCGTGGCTGTGAAACTGAAGGGGCAATCTTGGTGGATACATCGAACAGGACTACAAATGTGTTACTGAAGGAACTGAGTAGAAGCACTCTCACAGACTCGTAAAGGAAAATGTATTGGTTGATAGTGGTGTTGATGTCTGGATGTCTTTGAGTGGGCTCACCCCAGCATCCGGGGGCCCCCATGTGTAACACCTTTCTGTTCTCTGTCAGATTCTATGCCAAACAGGTAGAAGTTTGGGGCCTGCTGGGTTTGTGCCAGTAAATCAGAGCATGGGTAAAACTATGATTCCAATGCTAAGGTAATCCCGCTCAACCAGAGTGAGGTAAAACTCTCAGCCTGGGCTTTCTCAAATAACAGCCAGGGAAGTGAGGTGAGGAACTGTGGTCCAGTCAGAGATGACTATGGCTGTCAGTGTTTTGAGAGATACTGGTATCTCCGGCCCCCATCAAACAGAACTTCCTATACTGGGAAACATGCATCCTGGCCATACCTCTGCAGGTGCCCAGCATTGGAGAGGAATAACTGAGACTGAGCGATTTTGGATGATCACTTTTCTCCCCTATATGGAGTTAGCCCAGGAATTCACAGGAGAGATGAATCAGATTTGGCTACAGCACTTGAAGGAGCTGGCCACAATACTGCAGGGGCCCTGACAGAAACACAGGCCCAAGTAACAGAAATATCCAGTGCAAATGATTGCAATCTAGCAAACAATCCTACAGAGTCGTATAGCTTCAGATTTTATCCCAGAGCTGAGAAAGGGGGAACCTGGTGCTATTATTAACACAGAATGCTACACCTATATCCCTAATGAATCTGGACTAACATTGGACATCTCTCTCTGACCACACTGCCAAGGAGACTGCAGCATCTAAGAGAAGATACGACAGGACTTACACGGGTTCACCAAAGGGTCGAAATGATGGTCTTCGAAGGCCTGTTCGGTAATATGTGGGGCATGATATTGCATTATGGCCTAAATAGTTGTACATATCATTATTATAATTACTGTTGTACGCTGTTTTTACACCACTGATAAGTCAATGCTGTACTCGGTTGCTTTCTGTGTAAAACATTACTGATTTGATCATCATGTAATGGTCAAAAGGAGATCATTGTGGACTTCAGGTATGACAGGAGTCACACTCACGTCCCCATCTACAACAACGGATCTGTCGTGGAGCGTGTATCAAGCTTTCAAATTCCTCTGGTGTCCACATTTCCGAGGACTCTCACCTGGTCCCTGAACTCCTCCATCCTGATCAAGACGGCGCAACACGCCTTTATTTCCAGCGGAGCATGAAGAAAGCTCACCTCTGTCCCCAGGGTACTGACGGAAACTTTTACCGCTGTACCATTGAGAGCATAGATTCTCACCAACTGCATCTCAGTGTGGTATGGAAATTGTCCCGTATCGAACCGCAAAGCACTCCAGCGTGTGGTGAAAACTGCCCAGCGGATTATCGGCAGCCAATTTCCGCTCCACCATTGAGAACATCTGAACCATAAACGCCTGCCTGGGAGCTGGGCTAAACACATTATCAAGGATGCATCTCACCCTAACCATGGGACTTTTTAGTCTCTCCTCCCATCCGGTAGGCACTGACAGGATACCTCCGCTCCCGCACCAGCAGGCACAGGAAGAGCTTCTTCCCTGAGGCTGTGACCCTGCTGAACCTCACATCACAGCGCTAAGCAGTATTGCATCCGTATTGTACTCTGTCTCAGTGCTTTTATATTTGTGTGCTGTAGCACTTTTTTTGTTTGCAGTTATTCTGTAAATAACACCATTAGAACCATAGAACCATAGAAACTACAGCACAGAAAACAGGCCTTTTTGGCCCTACACAGCGGTGCTGAACCATTTTCTGCCTAGTCCCACAGACCTGCACACGGACCATATCCCTTCCATACACCTCCCATCCATGTATTCTGTCCAGATTCATTCTTAAATATTAAAAAAGAACCTGCATTTACCACCTCGTGCCCTGTATGCAGCTCATTTCCATACTCCCACCACTCTCTGTGTGAAGAAGCCCCCGCTAATGTTCCCTTTAAACTTTCCCCCCTTCACCCTTAACCCATGTCCTCTGGTTTTTTTCTCCCCCTGCCTCAGTGGAAAAAGCTTGTTTGCATTCACTCTATCTATATCCCATCATAATTTTATATACCTCTATCAAATCTTCCCTCATTCTTCTACGCTCCAGGGAATAAAGTCCTAACCCGTTCAACCTTTCTCTGGAACTGAGTTTTCTCAAGTCCCGGCAACATCCTTGTAAACCTCTCTCTGCACTCTTTCAACCTCTATTTATATCCTTCCTGTAATTTGGTGATCAAAACTGAACACAATACTCCAGATTCTGCCTCACCAATGCCTGAGCAGCAACCTCATCATATTCTTTGCATTTCTGGTGGGGATGCTAAATGCATTTCATTGGGCTTTGTATTTGTACTCGGTACAATTCTACAATAAAGTTGAATCTAATCTCATCTAATGATACAAAAATATATGTAAAAGGGTTAACTCTTAGTTAAACAATAGCAGTCTGTTTTTCTGAAAGAAACTGCTGATGATCAACAGATGTGGCCTAAGCCATGCTGCAGCCACATTTCTTCTAAAAATAGAGGGTGGCTAGCTAGTGAGGTCTTCAGGATGCTTGCATCTCCTCTGTGCACTCATGTGTAGAGATAGGACAGCTTCAGTCTGTTCTGTGTGTGTAAGCCATTATGACTATTTTGTAATTTGTCTTTAGGGGGCTGTCATGTAGTAAATAACTTTGGTTCTCCAGCCTGTCTTGTGTTGGTGGGTATCTGGACGGATATATCTGTGGTGTAAGGGGAATTTGTTAGTCAGTTAGTGGATTGGGCGGTGAACAGTCATACACTGTTCCTGTTTGAGTGACTAACTGAGTAAAGGTCAAGTGCTTGGGCTAAAGAGTTTGCACTTATACCGTCTCTGAGTGACTTTATCCGGATTCGACTTCCACAGAATGGGAGTGGTTTTAAAGGGCTGGGCTGCTGGGAAGCACATCACCAGACCTGGAGTGATTGCAACTGGGTCTGACAAGAGGCATAACTGGTTCTTCTGGCAACATTCAGTCTCACTCCGACTATTCCCTACCTTCCTTTGTACAGGTATGTAATGTCTTAAATGGAACCAGTGTTTGAGTAAATGAGACTCACCAAACTTTCTCCTGACTGAATCACTGGAAAATCTCCGAGTCAGATGGAGTTCTCTGAACCAGTTGATGCTCTCAACCCTCGGGCTGGTTCACTTGTTGCTGTTCCCTCGTCTTCAGTCGGTGGTTTGCTTCCAGTTGGGGTTTTTCTTCCAATAAATCTCTCACCGCAGGTCTAACTTGAACATGAAAGATAATGAAGCACATTAACAATAAAAAGGAGAAACAAACATTTCTGCTTCATGTTACTAAGAACAAAACTCACTGAAACTTGCCCCTCACATCTCCTCTGACCATAAATGTATTCGACTTTTCAACCACCTTGGATCGTCTGTCCACTCCATCAATTCCTCTCGTAATCTTATAAACATCCATCCAGTTCTCAGCCCAGCCTGCGCTGCTCTGGAGAAAACAACCCAAGTTTGTCCAGCCTCTCGTTACAGCTCATGCCCTCTAACCCAGGCAAACCTCTTCTGCGCCCTCTCCAAAGCCCCGGCATCCTTCCTAGAGTGGGGCGATCAGAACAGTATTTAATACTCCGGATGTGGCCTGACTGGAGTTTTATAAAGCTTCAACACAGCTTCCCGGCTTTTGAACTCAATGCAACAACTAATAAAGACAACCACGCCATTTGCCTTCTTAACCACCCGATCAATCTGTGCAGTCTCTTTCAGGGAGCGATGAACTTGGAGTCTAAGATCCCTCTGATCATCAACACCGTTCAGGGTTTTGCATTTAACAGTGTCCTGTCTCAGACATTCGACCTACCGAGCTGCCATGACTAATCAAATCTCACTGAGCTGTCTCAGGTCCTGTTGAATTTATTGCCAAGTGCACAAGTACGGGAAGGTACAGGGACAGAGAAACACTGACTTGTAGCAGCATCACAGGCAAGTACATTCAGATAACACACAGAACACAAATTATACGATTCTCTGTCAGTAACAATCTATAAATATGCTTTATGTCATTAACAATATATAAAATACATTGTGTCATGATCAATATTAAAAAGGTGCATTTTGTGTCAATTTAGGTGTCACCATTGAAGAAACCAAGAATATCAGGTCAAAATCCGTAATGATCTACGCTGGAATAGTCAGACGCATCATGCTACAGTGAATGCAACAGGAGCCCTAAATTTTCACCATTGTTCAGCTTCAGTTAAGGAGAAGTTGTACCTCACCACTGTTAGGCCACATTTGGAATATGCAGTTGCTGCCTGGGACCCAAACACAAACAAAAACACTACTTCCACCGAGCGAGACCAAAGACAGGCAGCCCGATTTGTCACAAATACCTATGAGAGAGAAGCCAGTGTTACTGAACGTCTAAATTCATTAAAGTGGAACTCTCTCCAAGATAGATGTGACCTGTCTTTACAAAATGTTAAATGGTCAACTCGACAGAGACTACCAATCCCACATCAAACCCAAACCTTTTAGGAGCAGAAGAGGGCACTAAACTCAGTGTGAAATACTAACTACCAAATCAGATGTGTACAGCAATTCATTTTGCCCCGCACAATTAAAGCGAGGAATACTCTTCATCCTAACACAGTCACACAACCAAACCCAATTAAACTTAAGGCAGCTTTTCTTCTGGAAAAATCTCCTTCTTAAACCCACCCCCGCCTCCTCCAGTTTAAATCCCATGTGGAATATTTTGGAGGATAAAGAATCAATAACAGACTTGCAGATGTTGAATTTGGTCCCTGTCTCCATTCCTCCTGTCACCCACAACCAGCTCCGTTGTTTCTGTCACCGGGAGGCAGAGATCGTTTCCTTGTGTCGGGGTGATGACTCCTTCTCTGCCGGCTGACCCGTTATTATTGGAGATGAGGCCGGTCAGTCAGCGGATTTAACCCGCAGATTGGAGCTGTGGGTGGCGATACGGTCACGGGTGAACACACGGAGAGTGAAGGGGACAGGGTGTGTGTGTGTGTGTGTCACGGGTGAACACACGGAGAGTGAAGGGGACAGGGTGTGTGTGTGTGTCACGGGTGAACACACGGAGAGTGAAGGGGACAGGGTGTATGTGTGTGTGTGTGTGTGTGTCACGGGTGAACACACGGAGAGTGAAGGGGACAGGGTGGGTGTGTGTGTGTGTGTCACGGGTGAACACACGGAGAGTGAAGGGGACAGGGTGTGTGTGTGTGTGTCACGGGTGAACACACGGAGAGTGAAGGGGACAGGGTGTGTGTGTGTGTCACGAGTGAACACACGGAGAGTGAAGGGGACAGGTGTGTGTGTGTGTGTCACGGGTGAACACACGGAGAGTGAAGGGGACAGGTGTGTGTGTGTGTGTCACGGGTGAACACACGGAGAGTGAAGGGGACAGGGTGTGTGTGTGTGTGTGTGTCACGGGTGAACACACGGAGAGTGAAGGGGACAGGGTGTGTGTGTGTGTCACGGGTGAACACACGGAGAGTGAAGGGGACAGGGTGTGTGTGTGTGTGTCACGGGTGAACACACGGAGAGTGAAGGGGACAGGGGGTGTGTGTGTGTGTGTGTCACGGGTGAACACACGGAGAGTGAAGGGGACAGGGTGTGTGTGTGTGTGTGTCACGGGTGAACACACGGAGAGTGAAGGGGACAGGGTGTGTGTGTGTGTCACGGGTGAACACACGGAGAGTGAAGGGGACAGGGTGTGTGTGTGTGTGTCACGGGTGAACACACGGAGAGTGAAGGGGACAGGGTGTGTGTGTGTGTACACGGGTGAACACACGGAGAGTGAAGGGGACAGGGTGTGTGTGTGTGTGTCACGGGTGAACACACGGAGAGTGACGGGGACAGGGTGTGTGTGTGTGTGTGTCACGGGTGAACACACGGAGAGTGAAGGGGACAGGGTGTGTGTGTGTGTGTCACGGGTGAACACACGGAGAGTGAAGGGGACAGGGTGTGTGTGTGTGTGTCACGGGTGAACACACGGAGAGTGAAGGGGACAGGGTGTGTGTGTGTGTGTCACGGGTGAACACACGGAGAGTGAAGGGGACAGGGTGTGTGTGTGTGTCACGGGTGAACACACGGAGAGTGAAGGGGACAGGGTGTGTGTGTGTGTCACGGGTGAACACACGGAGAGTGAAGGGGACAGGGTGTGTGTGTGTGTGTGTGTGTCACGGGTGAACACACGGAGAGTGAAGGGGACAGGGTGTGTGTGTGTGTCACGGGTGAACACACGGAGAGTGAAGGGGACAGGGTGTGTGTGTGTGTGTCACGGGTGAACACACGGAGAGTGAAGGGGACAGGGTGTGTGTGTGTGTGTGTCACGGGTGAACACACGGAGAGTGAAGGGGACAGGGTGTGTGTGTGTGTGTCACGGGTGAACACACGGAGAGTGAAGGGGACAGGGGTGTGTGTGTGTGTCACGGGTGAACACACGGAGAGTGAAGGGGACAGGGTGTGTGTGTGTGTCACGGGTGAACACACGGAGAGTGAAGGGGACAGGGTGTGTGTGTGTGTGTCACGGGTGAACACACGGAGAGTGAAGGGGACAGGGTGTGTGTGTGTGTGTGTGTCACGGGTGAACACACGGAGAGTGAAGGGGACAGGGTGGTGTGTGTGTGTGTCACGGGTGAACACACGGAGAGTGAAGGGGACAGGGTGTGTGTGTGTGTGTCACGGGTGAACACACGGAGAGTGAAGGGGACAGGGTGTGTGTGTGTGTGTCACGGGTGAACACACGGAGAGTGAAGGGGACAGGGTGTGTGTGTGTGTGTCACGGGTGAACACACGGAGAGTGAAGGGGACAGGGTGTGTGTGTGTGTGTCACGGGTGAACACACGGAGAGTGAAGGGGACAGGGTGTGTGTGTGTGTGTCACGGGTGAACACACGGAGAGTGAAGGGGACAGGGTGTGTGTGTGTGTGTGTGTCACGGGTGAACACACGGAGAGTGAAGGGGACAGGGTGTGTGTGTGTGTGTGTCACGGGTGAACACACGGAGAGTGAAGGGGACAGGGTGTGTGTGTGTGTGTGTGTCACGGGTGAACACACGGAGAGTGAAGGGGACAGGGTGTGTGTGTGTGTGTGTCACGGGTGAACACACGGAGAGTGAAGGGGACAGGGTGTGTGTGTGTGTGTCACGGGTGAACACACGGAGAGTGAAGGGGACAGGGTGTGTGTGTGTGTGTCACGGGTGAACACACGGAGAGTGAAGGGGACAGGGGTGTGTGTGTGTGTCACGGGTGAACACACGGAGAGTGAAGGGGACAGGGTGTGTGTGTGTGTGTCACGGGTGAACACACGGAGAGTGAAGGGGACAGTGTGTGTGTGTGTGTGTGTCACGGGTGAACACACGGAGAGTGAAGGGGACAGGGTGGTGTGTGTGTGTGTGTGTCACGGGTGAACACACGGAGAGTGAAGGGGACAGTGAGTGTGTGTGTGTCACGGGTGAACACACGGAGAGTGAAGGGGACAGGGTGTGTGTGTGTGTGTCACGGGTGAACACACGGAGAGTGAAGGGGACAGGGTGTGTGTGTGTGTGTCACGGGTGAACACACGGAGAGTGAAGGGGACAGGGTGTGTGTGTGTGTGTCACGGGTGAACACACGGAGAGTGAAGGGGACAGGGTGTGTGTGTGTGTGTCACGGGTGAACACACGGAGAGTGAAGGGGACAGGGTGTGTGTGTGTGTGTCACGGGTGAACACACGGAGAGTGAAGGGGACAGGGTGGGTGTGTGTGTGTGTCACGGGTGAACACACGGAGAGTGAAGGGGACAGGGTGTGTGTGTGTGTGTGTCACGGGTGAACACACGGAGAGTGAAGGGGACAGGGTGTGTGTGTGTGTGTGTGTCACAAGGGTGAACACACGGAGAGTGAAGGGGACAGGGTGTGTGTGTGTGTGTCACGGGTGAACACACGGAGAGTGAAGGGGACAGGGTGTGTGTGTGTGTGTCACGGGTGAACACACGGAGAGTGAAGGGGACAGGGTGTGTGTGTGTGTGTGTATGTGTGTGTGTCACGGGTGAACACACGGAGAGTGACGGGGACAGGGTGTGTGTGTGTGTGTGTGTGTCACGGGTGAACACACGGAGAGTGAAGGGGACAGGGTGTGTGTGTGTCACGGGTGAACACACGGAGAGTGACGGGGACAGGGTGTGTGTGTGTGTGTCACGGGTGAACACACGGAGAGTGACGGGGACAGGGTGTGTGTGTGTGTGTCACGGGTGAACACACGGAGAGTGAAGGGGACAGGGTGGGTGTGTGTGTCACGGGTGAACACACGGAGAGTGACGGGGACAGGGTGTGTGTGTGTGTGTCACGGGTGAACACACGGAGAGTGAAGGGGACAGGGTGTGTGTGTGTGTGTGTCACGGGTGAACACACGGAGAGTGAAGGGGACAGGGTGGGTGTGTGTGTCACGGGTGAACACACGGAGAGTGACGGGGACAGGGTGTGTGTGTGTGTGTCACGGGTGAACACACGGAGAGTGAAGGGGACGGGGTGTGTGTGTGTGTGTCAAGGGTGAACACACAGAGAGTGAAGGGGACAGGGGTGTGTGTGTGTGTCACGGGTGAACACACGGAGAGTGAAGGGGACAGGGTGTGTGTGTGTGTGTGTCACGGGTGAACACACGGAGAGTGAAGGGGACAGGGTGTGTGTGTGTGTGTCACGGGTGAACACACGGAGAGTGAAGGGGACAGGGTGTGTGTGTGTGTGTGTGTGTCACGGGTGCACACACGGAGAGTGAAGGGGACAGGGTGTGTGTGTGTGTCACGGGTTAACACACGGAGAGTGAAGGGGACAGGGTGTGTGTGTGTGTCACGGGTTAACACACGGAGAGTGAAGGGGACAGGGTGTGTGTGTGTGTCACGGGTGAACACACGGAGAGTGAAGGGGACAGGGTATGTGTGTGTGTGTCACGGGTGAACACGGAGAGTGAAGGGGACAGGGTGTGTCTGTGTGTGTCACGGGTGAACACGGAGAGTGAAGGGGACAGGGTGTGTGTGTGTCACGGGTGAACACGGAGAGTGAAGGGGACAGGGTGTGTGTGTGTGTCACGGGTGAACACACGGAGAGTGAAGGGGACAGGGTGTGTGTGTGTGTGTGTGTCACGGGTGACACACGGAGAGTGAAGGGGACAGGTGTGTGTGTGTGTGTCACGGGTGAACACACGGAGAGTGAAGGGGACAGGGTGTGTGTGTGTGTGTCACGGGTGAACACACGGAGAGTGAAGGGGACAGGGTGTGTGTGTGTGTGTCACGGGTGAACACACGGAGAGTGAAGGGGACGGGTGTGTGTGTGTGTGTGTGTGTGTCACGGGTGAACACACGGAGAGTGAAGGGGACAGGGTGTGTGTGTGTGTGTCACGGGTGAACACACGGAGAGTGAAGGGGACAGGGGTGTGTGTGTGTGTCACGGGTGAACACACGGAGAGTGAAGGGGACAGGGTGTGTGTGTGTGTGTCACGGGTGAACACACGGAGAGTGAAGGGGACAGGGTGTGTGTGTGTGTCACGGGTGAACACACGGAGAGTGAAGGGGACAGGGTGTGTGTGTGTGTCACGGGTGAACACACGGAGAGTGAAGGGGACAGGGTGTGTGTGTGTGTCACGGGTGAACACACGGAGAGTGAAGGGGACAGGGTGTGTGTGTGTGTCACGGGTGAACACACGGAGAGTGAAGGGGACAGGGTGTGTGTGTGTGTCACGGGTGAACACACGGAGAGTGAAGGGGACAGGGTGTGTGTGTGTGTCACGGGTGAACACACGGAGAGTGAAGGGGACAGGGTGTGTGTGTGTGTCACGGGTGAACACACGGAGAGTGAAGGGGACAGGGTGTGTGTGTGTGTCACGGGTGAACACACGGAGAGTGAAGGGGACAGGGTGTGTGTGTGTGTCACGGGTGAACACACGGAGAGTGAAGGGGACAGGGTGTGTGTGTGTGTGTGTCACGGGTGAACACACGGAGAGTGAAGGGGACAGGTGTGTGTGTGTGTGTCACGGGTGAACACACGGAGAGTGAAGGGGACAGGGGTGTGTGTGTGTGTGTCACGGGTGAACACACGGAGAGTGAAGGGGACAGGGTGTGTGTGTGTGTCACGGGTGAACACACGGAGAGTGAAGGGGACAGGGTGTGTGTGTGTGTCACGGGTGAACACACGGAGAGTGAAGGGGACAGGGTGTGTGTGTGTGTCACGGGTGAACACACGGAGAGTGAAGGGGACAGGGTGTGTGTGTGTGTGTCACGGGTGAACACACGGAGAGTGAAGGGGACAGGGTGTGTGTGTGTGTGTCACGGGTGAACACACGGAGAGTGAAGGGGACAGGGTGTGTGTGTGTGTGTCACGGGTGAACACACGGAGAGTGAAGGGGACAGGGTGTGTGTGTGTGTGTGTGTGTGTGTCACGGGTGAACACACGGAGAGTGAAGGGGACAGGGTGTGTGTGTGTGTGTGTGTGTGTGTCACGGGTGAACACACGGAGAGTGAAGGGGACAGGGTGTGTGTGTGTGTCACGGGTGAACACACGGAGAGTGAAGGGGACAGGGTGTGTGTGTGTGTCACGGGTGAACACACGGAGAGTGAAGGGGACAGGGTGTGTGTGTGTGTCACGGGTGAACACACGGAGAGTGAATGGGACAGGGTGTGTGTGTGTGTCACGGGTGAACACACGGAGAGTGAAGGGGACAGGGTGTGTGTGTGTGTCACGGGTGAACACACGGAGAGTGAAGGGGACAGGGTGTGTGTGTGTGTGTGTCACGGGTGAACACACGGAGAGTGAAGGGGACAGGGTGTGTGTGTGTGTGTCACGGGTGAACACACGGAGAGTGAAGGGGACAGGGTGTGTGTGTGTGTGTCACGGGTGAACACACGGAGAGTGAAGGGGACAGGGGTGTGTGTGTGTGTCACGGGTGAACACACGGAGAGTGAAGGGGACAGGGTGGTGTGTGTGTGTGTGTCACGGGTGAACACACGGAGAGTGAAGGGGACAGGGTGTGTGTGTGTGTGTCACGGGTGAACACACGGAGAGTGAAGGGGACAGGGTGTGTGTGTGTGTCACGGGTGAACACACGGAGAGTGAAGGGGACAGGGTGTGTGTGTGTGTGTCACGGGTGAACACACGGAGAGTGAAGGGGACAGGGTGTGTGTGTGTGTCACGGGTGAACACACGGAGAGTGAAGGGGACAGGTGTGTGTGTGTGTGTCACGGGTGAACACACGGAGAGTGAAGGGGACAGGGGTGTGTGTGTGTGTGTCACGGGTGAACACACGGAGAGTGAAGGGGACAGGGTGTGTGTGTGTGTCACGGGTGAACACACGGAGAGTGAAGGGGACAGGGTGTGTGTGTGTGTCACGGGTGAACACACGGAGAGTGAAGGGGACAGGGTGTGTGTGTGTGTCACGGGTGAACACACGGAGAGTGAAGGGGACAGGGTGTGTGTGTGTGTCACGGGTGAACACACGGAGAGTGAAGGGGACAGGGTGTGTGTGTGTGTCACGGGTGAACACACGGAGAGTGAAGGGGACAGTGTGTGTGTGTGTGTCACGGGTGAACACACGGAGAGTGAAGGGGACAGGGTGTGTGTGTGTGTGTCACGGGTGAACACACGGAGAGTGAAGGGGACAGGGTGTGTGTGTGTGTCACGGGTGAACACACGGAGAGTGAAGGGGACAGGGTGTGTGTGTGTGTGTCACGGGTGAACACACGGAGAGTGAAGGGGACAGTGTGTGTGTGTGTGTGTGTCACGGGTGAACACACGGAGAGTGAAGGGGACAGGGTGTGTGTGTGTGTGTCACGGGTGAACACACGGAGAGTGAAGGGGACAGGGGTGTGTGTGTGTGTCACGGGTGAACACACGGAGAGTGAAGGGGACAGGGTGTGTGTGTGTGTGTCACGGGTGAACACACGGAGAGTGAAGGGGACAGGGTGTGTGTGTGTGTGTCACGGGTGAACACACGGAGAGTGAAGGGGACAGGGTGTGTGTGTGTGTGTGTGTCACGGGTGAACACACGGAGAGTGAAGGGGACAGGGTGTGTGTGTGTGTGTGTGTCACGGGTGAACACACGGAGAGTGAAGGGGACAGGGTGTGTGTGTGTGTCACGGGTGAACACACGGAGAGTGAAGGGGACAGGGTGTGTGTGTGTGTGTGTGTCACGGGTGAACACACGGAGAGTGAAGGGGACAGGGTGTGTGTGTGTGTGTCACGGGTGAACACACGGAGAGTGAAGGGGACAGGGTGTGTGTGTGTGTCACGGGTGAACACACGGAGAGTGAAGGGGACAGGGTGTGTGTGTGTGTGTGTGTGTCACGGGTGAACACACGGAGAGTGAAGGGGACAGGGTGTGTGTGTGTGTGTCACGGGTGAACACACGGAGAGTGAAGGGGACAGGGTGTGTGTGTGTGTCACGGGTGAACACACGGAGAGTGAAGGGGACAGGGTGTGTGTGTGTGTGTGTGTCACGGGTGAACACACGGAGAGTGAAGGGGACAGGGTGTGTGTGTGTGTGTGTGTGTCACGGGTGAACACACGGAGAGTGAAGGGGACAGGGTGTGTGTGTGTGTCACGGGTGAACACACGGAGAGTGAAGGGGACAGGGTGTGTGTGTGTGTCACGGGTGAACACACGGAGAGTGAAGGGGACAGGGTGTGTGTGTGTGTCACGGGTGAACACACGGAGAGTGAAGGGGACAGGGTGTGTGTGTGTGTCACGGGTGAACACACGGAGAGTGAAGGGGACAGGGTGTGTGTGTGTGTGTCACGGGTGAACACACGGAGAGTGAAGGGGACAGGGTGTGTGTGTGTGTGACGGGTGAACACACGGAGAGTGAATGGGACAGGGTGTATGTGTGTGTGTGTGTCACGGGTGAACACACGGAGAGTGAAGGGGACAGGGTGTGTGTGTGTGTGTGTCACGGGTGAACACACGGAGAGTGAAGGGGACAGGGTGTGTGTGTGTGTGTCACGGGTGAACACACGGAGAGTGAAGGGGACAGGGTGTGTGTGTGTGTGTGTGTGTCACGGGTGAACACACGGAGAGTGAAGGGGACAGGGTGTGTGTGTGTGTCACGGGTGAACACACGGAGAGTGAAGGGGACAGGGTGTGTGTGTGTGTGTGTGTCACGGGTGAACACACGGAGAGTGAAGGGGACAGGGTGTGTGTGTGTGTCACGGGTGAACACACGGAGAGTGAAGGGGACAGGGTGTGTGTGTGTGTCACGGGTGAACACACGGAGAGTGAAGGGGACAGGGTGTGTGTGTGTGTGTCACGGGTGAACACACGGAGAGTGAAGGGGACAGGGTGTGTGTGTGTGTCACGGGTGAACACACGGAGAGTGAAGGGGACAGGGTGTGTGTGTGTGTCACGGGTGAACACACGGAGAGTGAAGGGGACAGGGTGTGTGTGTGTGTGTCACGGGTGAACACACGGAGAGTGAAGGGGACAGGGTGTGTGTGTGTGTGTCACGGGTGAACACACGGAGAGTGAAGGGGACAGGGTGTGTGTGTGTGTGTCACGGGTGAACACACGTAGAGTGAAGGGGACAGGGTGTGTGTGTGTGTGTCACGGGTGAACACACGGAGAGTGAAGGGGACAGGGTGTGTGTGTGTGTCACGGGTGAACACACGGAGAGTGAAGGGGACAGGGTGTGTGTGTGTGTGTGTGTGTCACGGGTGAACACACGGAGAGTGAAGGGGACAGGGTGGTGTGTGTGTGTGTGTGTGTCACGGGTGAACACACGGAGAGTGAAGGGGACAGGGTGTGTGTGTGTGTGTCACGGGTGAACACACGGAGAGTGAAGGGGACAGGGTGTGTGTGTGTGTGTCACGGGTGAACACACGGAGAGTGAAGGGGACAGGGTGTGTGTGTGTGTGTCACGGGTGAACACACGGAGAGTGAAGGGGACAGGGTGTGTGTGTGTGTGTCACGGGTGAACACACGGAGAGTGAAGGGGACAGGGTGTGTGTGTGTGCCGGGGGTCGGAGAGACAGAGGTGAGGGAGCCACTCTGACCACCTGCCGGACATCTGACAGGATCCAGACACGCAAGGCCGGGTGAAGGCCCAGGTCTCCGAGTTCACGTCTCCTTATGTCTCCTCCTACCTCTCGGCGATACATCAGACTCCGGCCGCAGGAGACGCTTCACAAACGCCGCCGGCTTCCCTCGGATGGAAATGGAAATAAATCAGAAAACGGGACATTTACTCTGAGAATTGTTCCGCTTTGACGGAGAGATCGGCGCCGGCGCGGAAGACGGAACCAACGGGGGTACCGCCCTCTCCGCTGGTCCGCTTCTTCTATTGGGTGTAACCAGTGATTGACATTACATCCCACCAATGGCAATAGCGCAGCTCAGCGTTGGATTTCAGTGACGGGAGGTATGGTCACGTGATTAGTAGCCCAGCTGTTAAACCGACAAAGCTCGAGCACAGCAGCTCGTGGGTGACGTAAGACACCGCGCACGTGAGGACAAATCCCGGTGTGGGGAACCCAGGTGTGACGTCAGGCGCGTGGGGGGCCTGTGTGACGTCACCTGTGGGGGAGCGCTGGTATTTAAAAACACCTGAATGGACGTTTCTGATGATTTCAGTGGGACAACAACATTAATCCCGGGTTTCATCACTGAATCCAGTGTTGTGAGATGTAAAGTCCCCTGTTATGTGTCCGGCTGTGCCGTGTTGTTGGTGGAGTGGGCAGCGTGGTGTTTGTCTCCATTCGGGTCACAACACCAGAATTGCCAGCGGGGTCCACACACAGTGAATTAGTCAACAGAAAACCTCCCGTCCCTGCAGTCTCTGTCTCCTGGTAAACTCAACACCCTGACAATGTGGACCATAAATACCCCTTCCTCACCCGCTCCGTTTTTATTCAGATACTTCCCCCATTCCATCTCAGTTCTGAAGGAAGGTTCAAGGGGAAACGTCGACTGTTGACTCTTTTCATAGTCATAGTCATACTTTTTTGATCCCGAGGGAAATTGGTTTTCGTTACAGTTGCACCAACCAATAATAGAGTATAAATATAGCAATATAAAACCATAAATAGTTAAATAATAATATGTAAATTATGCTGGGAAATAAACCCAGGACCAGCCTATTGACTCAGGGCGTCTGACCCTCCAAGGGAAGAGTTGTAAGGTTTGATAGCCACAGGCAGGAATGACTTCCTATGAGGCTCAGTTTTGCATCTCGGTGGAATGAGTCCCTGGCTGAATATACTCCTGTGCCCAACCAGTACTTTATGTAGTGGATGGGAGACATTGTCCAAGACGGCATTGTCGATAGATGCTGCCCGGCCTGCTGAGTTCCGCCAGCATTTTTTTTGTGTGGCTCTGGATTTCCGGCACCTGTAGACTTTCTCGTGGTTGTAATTAACCTCTCCATTGTCCCACGGGCCTCCGGCCACTGGAGGCGCTGTTTCGTCCTCCGGCCGCTGGCAGCGCTGTGTGGCCCTCCGGCCACTGGTGGCGCTGTGTGAACCTCCGGCTACCGGCGGTGATTTGTAGCGCTCTGGGTGCCGACCGCAGCTGTCGCCGGCAGCGGTGAGTACGGATCTGATCCGGGTATTGTGTGAATTGGAAGCCTGCTGCAGTGGTAAAGGCCTGGGACCGTGTTCTCCCGGACGGCTGAAGGCTCCGGGCTCTCCGGTCCCGCAGCCCCGGTTTTAGCTTGGCGCCCGAGCCCGGGCTGTGAGATCCGTTCGTTGTGGTTCCCAGGCTGGGAGGGGGTTTGTCTGATCTGTATCCAAGGGTCTCTGCAGTTCCTCGCAGTTACGGGCAGAGTAATTACCATGCAAAAGCGTGAAGTGTCCGGTTGGGAAACTTTCTATGGTGTGGTGATTAAAAATTGGTGAGGGCCAAATTTCATATGCCAAAGTTCTTATTGTTTGTTCTAATTTTGTCATTTTAGGATCTTTGGTGCAGTAGTATGTACTATTCATTCACTATATGTGTATTGCTAGAGGATCATCAGTAATGATCCTAGATTTCTTCCCCACATGGTTCCCTCTGCTCATTCCCTGCCCATCTTGTTCAACCTTTGTCCTGTCTCCCCATCCCTCCCCACTTCAGTGATATGCATCAACCATCTGGGTCAACCTCAGTCCACCCTGTGTCCCACCTCCTCAATGTTATATATCAGCAATCTTTCTTCTAAACTTTGTCTGCATTGTGAAGTGTTTTTTTACACGTTTGGCCTCGCTGAGTTATTTCCAGAATCAGTTTTTGTTAGCTGGAATGCCAGAGGGTCATCAGGTACCAGTTGTGTTGTGCATTGGTGTGGAGGTGCTGGTTTTTGAACTGTGACTGGCTGACACACTGCAGCATTTTCCTGTCAGCAAAGAGTACTGGGAGAGTTGGTGCTTGGGCTATAATCCTGTGATCGGCATTCCATGCATATGGTACTGTCGGTGTTCTGGATTTGACTTTGGTTAGTGCTTCTACAGATGGGACTGGATGTTCATCCTTCTGCAATGAAGCAGAAGTTTCGAGCAGCTGGACATTGGTTGTGGGGAAATCCCGGATAGCACCACCCAGTCTGAGATGTGGGGACGATATGTGAGGCTTTGAGGGTTGGTCAGTGACAGGTTCAGCTGTGTGACCCTGTGAGGTTGGGTCCTGGGATATCACAGTTTTAGATCCAAGTAAAATGGACCCAGGGATCAATCTGCCAGGGTTTCTGAGGTGTTGAGCATGTATTTCCCATCTTGGATCAAATGTATGTTTCTGGAGTTCCTTTGGAAGCCATGCTGTTGATCTGAGGAGGGAATGAGTTTGTATTCCATCCCTCACAAGGACAGGCTGTGATTAAATGGGCTGTTCTGTGTTTGCACCAGTAGAAATAGACCTGGGGGGTTCAGTGTTCGAACTGTGATTGGAAATTCTTCCTCACTGTCACCTGTCTGTCGGACAGTGGAAATCAAACAGAAACTCAATTTGCTGGAGATCTGCACTAAATTCTGAATCCATCCTGGCAAGATTGTGAACCTGAATCATTAAATTTGTTGCTCTCCCCACAGCAGTTCCTTACCTGTTGAGCGATTCTGGTGATTCCAGTTTCTTTTTATTACATTCACTCTGGAAAGGTTTAAATTTCCTGATTGTCTGTTGTACTTGGGAATGTGTTCAGTGCAGTTGTTGCATACAAGGTTCACATGAATAATCTCAGGAATGATCGGTTTTATGTATGAGGAGCATTTGATAGTTATGGGGCTGTGCTGAATGGAGTTCAGACGGGGTGGTGAAAGGGGAGGTGGTTAAGTAAACCTACTGAATGCTGAAAAGCCTGGATACAATGGACATGGAGAGGATGTTTCCATTAGACGGATAGTCTGTGATCTGACAGCCCAGTCTCAGAATAAAGACGCTTCCCTTTAAAACTGAGATGAGAAAAATTTCTTCAGCCAAAAGATGGCTGTTCTGTGGAATTTGTTGCCACAGAGGGTGGCTGAGGCTGTCATTTGGGTATATTTAGGGCAGATTAAAATATTCATGATTGCTAAGTAGCTTCAGGGTTACAGGAGGAAGGCAGGAATATGGTGTTGGAATAAATCTCAGCCGTGGTTGAATGATGGAGCAGACTCGATGGATCGAATCACCTAATTCTGTTCCTGTGTCTTATATCTTACCATGACTGAATGATGACTCCTTCCTATGCGTTATCAGGTTTTGTGACGTGTCAGGGACAGTTACAGATTTGTTCACTGAGATCATTACATTTGTCTTCAATGCTTAGATTTCAGTGAGCAGAAATATTTTGTTCTCCTTTGTATTGTTAACATGTTTCATTATCTTTCATTTTGAAGTTAGACCTGCGGTGAGAGATTTATTGGAACAAAAGCCCACAACTGGAAGCAAACCACGACTGAAGATGAGGGAACAGCAGCAAATGAACCAGCCCGAGGACTGAGAGCATCAACTGGAGAGAACCCTTCTGACTCAGGGTTTCCATTGATTCAGTCCGGAGCAAGTTCGGTGAGTCTCATTTACTCAAACACTGGTCCTTTAGACATTACATATCTGTACAAAATAAGGTAGGGAATAGTTGTGGTGAGACTGAATGTGCCCAGAAATACCAGTTACGCCTCTGTCAGACCCAGTTGCAATCACTCCAGGTCTGGTAATGTACTGTCAGTATCCCAGCTCTTTAAACTCACTCACATTCCCTCAGTGTTTGCTCATTTAAAGAACTTGCATCTTCTGAAGTAGCTTTTGGTCGGTTCTGAGTGTGGAGAGGGAAAGAGGGGTGTTTATATTACTATCTTGCAAAAAGAAGTAATTGTTTGAAATTACTTGCTGCAAACTCACTCCCCATACCCTGTACATTCTCAACCAGATTATTGACATAGATGACAATTAACAATGGGTGTAACCCTGGGGAGCTCTATGAGACACGGACCTGGACTCCAATAACCAGCCTCCCATCATCACCATCTGCTTCCTACCATCTAGCTGTTTCTAGACTCTGGGCTCTGTGACAAACACAATGTTAGCAGCAAGATTAGACAGTGATTAATATAAAGAGAGATTTGTTGCTTCCTGAAAGCTGTCTGATGCAACGGACGAGATCCTCTCTTGCTTCCAACTTAATCTGCCTAGGACCACTCCTCCTGGGTCACACTGTGTCTGATAACCCACACATCTCCAACCTCCCTCCACCCCGCCAATAGCCCCACAACTTTCCCACCATTTACCCCACACCCGTACACGTAAACAGATCCACGTCACCGACATCCACTCTCACAGCTTGGGGACCACAACTAACTGATCCTACATTCCCAGCCCAGACTGTCCAGCTGTCCGGCTCGGTCCCAGCCCTTTCCCACTGCAACCGCCCCTGGATTTACACAAACCCGAGATCAGACCCTTCCTCATCGCCGCCCAGCCAGGAGAACCGCCGGCAACAGCTGGGGTCGGCCCTGTGCTGTGATTTGCAGGAGGTCCCCACGGCGCCACCAGTGGCCGGAGGTCGGAGGGACAACGTCGAGGATCTGGCTGTTCGGTTCTTTCACTGTGACATCCCCGAACTCTGCATTAACTCCATCCAGTCAAATCTGGACCAACTTTAACGCCCAACAAATATCATTCCTCTCAGCGATCAGCTATCGTGAATGTTTCACTCACTTTAGAGGAAGGGGTACCTACACTTTCGGGGTGTTTAGATTGCCGGGAGACAAGGACTGCAGGGATCAGAGGTCTTCTGTTAACTGATACGAACCTGTCTTTACCCTGCTGGCAATTCCGGTTTATATCAGTAAAACTGTTGTTTCTGAAAATACTAAACAACAAGACACTGCACTGACTGACCCACCCCAGACCAGATCACTCCGGAAAGTCCTCCTCAGAAACGGTGGGGTTTTGTGACCCAACTCGAGACAAGCACCACACCGCCCACTCTACGGACAACATGGCAGAGTAGGGTATCTTGCAGGGGACTTTAAGTCACACAATGTTGGATTCATTGATGAAAACCGTCGTTTCCTTTGTTCACCCCCTGATATCATAAAAAATGTCCATTAAACAGTTTTTGAATACAAACTCTCACCCACATGTGACGTCATTCTGTTGCCCCTACATAAAACCATAAAATATACTGTAGGAGCAAAATTAGGCCATTTGGCCCATCGCATCTGCTCTGCCATTTAATCAAGCCTGTTCCATTTTTCCTCTGTCCCAGTCTCCTTCCTTCTCCCCGTAAACCGTCACCAATCAGGAATCTAGCAACCTCTGCCTTTGATATCCATAAATACCTGGCCTTCACAGCTGCCCGTGGCAAAGGGTTCCACAGATTCACCACTCTCTGGCTGAAGAATTCCCCCTTATCTCCTTTCTAAAAGAACGCCCCTCTACCCCCTTTAATCTGAAGCTGCGTCCTCTGGTTGTGGACTCTCCCAATACAGGAAATATCCTCTCCACATCCACTCAATCAAGGCCATTCACCATTCGATAGGATTCAATGAAATCATCCTTCATTCCTCTGAATACAGGTCCAGAGCCATCAAATGCTCTTTCTATGACAGGCCATTCAATTCTGCACTCATTTTCGTAAACCTGCTTTGAACTCTCTCCAGTGTCAGTGCATCCTTTCTGAGATAAGGGGCCCAAAACTGCTGAGAACAATCCAAGAGCTTTATAAAGTCTCAACATTACATCCTCACTGTTATATTTTAGTCTCCTTGAACTGAATGCAAAAATCACATTTGCCTTCCTCACCACAGACTCGACCCACAAATTAACCTTTAGTGAATCCTGCACAAGGACTTCCAATTCCATTTGCAGCTCAGATTTTTTGTACATTCTCTCCATTTAGAGAATAGTCAACCCTTTCATTTGGTACTAGAATGTACAATCATCACAGCAATATTTGATTCTGCGCTTCACTCTCCCTGGATTACAATTATTAAATATTAAAAATATTAAAAATAGTTAAAATTAGTAAATATTAAAAATTTAAATTATAAATCATAAATAGAAAATAGAAAAATGGGAAGTAAGGTCGTGTAAAAAAAACTGAGAGGCAGGTCCGGATATTTGGAGGGCACGGCCCAGATCCGGGTCAGGATCCGTTCAGCAGCCTTATCACAGTTGGAAAGAAGCTGTTCCCAAATCTGACCG
Organism: Mobula hypostoma; assembly: GCF_963921235.1. Lineage (NCBI taxonomy): Eukaryota > Metazoa > Chordata > Chondrichthyes > Myliobatiformes > Myliobatidae > Mobula > Mobula hypostoma. The sequence goes on from NW_026948223.1 coordinate 22,172, forward strand.
TACGAGTCTTCAAGCTCCTGAACCTTCTCCCGGAGGGAAGAGGGACAAAAAGTGTGTTGGCTGGGTGGGTCGTGACCTTGATTATCCTGGCAGCACTGCTCCGACAGCGTGCGGTGTAAAGTGAGTCCACGAATGGAAGATTGGTTTGTGTGATGTGCTGCACCGTGTTCACGATCTTCTGCAGCTTCTTTCGGTCTTGGACAGGACAACTTCCACACCAGGTTGTGATGCACCCTAGAAGAATGCTTTCTGCGGTGCATCTATAAAAATTTGTGAGGTTTTTAGGGGACAGGCCAAATTTCTTTAGTTTTCTCTGCAAGTCAAGGCGCTGGTGGGCCTTCTTGGCAGTGAACTCTGCTTGGTTGGACCAAGTCAGGTCATTTGTAATATTGACCCTGAGGAACTTAAAACTTTTGACCTGTTGCACTTGCGCACCACCGATGTAAATTGGGTCGTGCAGTCCGCTACGCCTTCTGAAGACAACAACCAACTCCTTCGTCTTGCTGACGTTGAGGGATAGGTTATTGTCTTCACACCATGCCACCAGGTTCTTAATTTCCTCTCTGTACTTAAACTCATCATTTCCCGACATACGTCCTACAATTGTTGTGTCATCAGCAAACCTATATATTGAGTTTGATGGAAACTTGGCTACACAATCGTGGGTGTACAGTGAGTACAGCAGTTTTCCCTTGAGGAAACGATGCTGACTCAGGCCTATTGTATCTTGTGCCTCCAAGTCCCCTGAACTCACATCCTTATCAATCGACTCCAACATCTTCCTAACCACTGTCAGATTCACTGGCCAGTAGTTTCCTTTCTTCTGCCTCTCTCCCTTCTTGATGAGTGGAGTGACATTTGCAATATTCCAGTCTTCCAGAACCATTCCTGAATTTAGTGATTCTTGAAGGATCATTGCTAATGCCTCCACGATCTCTCCGGCCACCTCTTTCAGAACTCTGGGTGTAAACCATCTGACCCAGGTAGCTTTTCTGCCTTCAGATCTTCAGTTTCCAAAGAACCTTCTGTCTTGTTGTGGTCCCTTCTGTGCAGGTCCCACCTTCCCTGGAAGACAGCCATGGAACCAAAAATCTTATCCTCTCCCCTTCCCTCCCCCCTCCAATGCCTGATGTCACGCATGGGTTTGCTACACCGGGGTCTGACGTCACGTCCACTTCCTTACGTCTGCGGGTTTGTTTCTCATGGTTGTTTAGTTTAATCTTTCTTCCATTCAGACAAGGGAGTGAGATCCAGATCTGTCACGTCCTCTCATTGTGGGTGGGCATTTTTTATTCATTGACTCCATTCCACTGTTACAAATTGCCGAAGTGTCGCCAATGTTTCGAGGTATATAGCCCTATTATTCCAAGAAGGAAGCCGTTTCTGTTTTTCTGGGCTTCTCAAACATTTGTACACTTCAGTGAAATCTCCCTCCAGAAGTTCCAGATGAGAAGCTCAGTCTGTCTAATATTTCCACACAATTAAAGTGGGGAATCGTTTATTATTGTCATGTACCGAGGTTCAATGAAAATCTTGTCTTGCAAACCATCATCTCAGATCCACACATTACAACAGTAGATTATGATAAAACATTAACAGTGTGTAACAAAGCAATGTGGTTACAGAGAAAATCCACTGCAGGTAGACATGGTGCAAGGTCACATCTAGTTACATTATGAAGTCAAGAGTCTACCTTATAATGCTGAGGAATATTCAGTTTGCTTATAACAGCAGAATGGAAAATATCCCTAGGTCTGGGGGTATGTTTTCTGTTTTTTCGTTTTCATTTATCTTCGACCCGAGGGGTGGTTGAGAATGAAGAATGTCTGGTCTGGGGTTCTGGGAATGTTTAATTGGATTATTAGATTATGAAGACACACAGTCGTCTTTTATTGTCATTTAGTAATGCATGCATTAAGAAATGAAACAGTATTTCCTCCGGTGTGATATCACAAAACACAGGACAGACCAAGACTGAAAAAACTAACAAAACCACGTAATTATAACATATAGTTACAACAGTGCAACAATACCATAACTTGATGAAGAACAGTCCGTGGCTCAGTAAAAAGTTCAAAGTCTCTCGAGTGAGTGAGTGAGTCCGTGGAGGGGAGGCTTGTTTCCATGATGTGCTCAGCTGTGTCCACAGTTCTCTGCTGTTTCCTGAAGTCAACAGAAGAGAGTAGCCGTACAAAGGTGTGAAGTATCTGGATGGGATACTGGATACTCTTTATGGTATAAACTTAAATTGGCCGGACCAATAACCACACCACAAACAGTTCTTTACTTTATCCTTTTCATCAGTTTATTTGTTTGAACTGAGCCGGTGAGAAGCTCAGAGCCGAGCATCAGAGAGACAGAACTCCTCTCCCTCTGGCGGCTCGTGACGAACCTTTGTCTAACATGCAGAAATGTTACAATTTATAGAACTAGCAAAACAAAGAGGACTTTAGTTCAACTGGTATTCCCACCTTGTCCGTTGGAGCAAAACTTAATTTCTGAGATAAGAGAGTCCACTAAATCAGGGTTTTAATAACAAATGAACGTTCTGTCCAATCCTTATCAGTTATTCTCTTTTGTTAGACATGGGAGGGAACTTAGTTCAATTCGTGTCTCATGAGAACTCAACTCTACGTAATGTTCCCAAGAGACATCTGTGAGTCGTTAATCTAAACAAGCTGCAAGCAGATTCCTCAGTGAAGGACAAAACAGAAATTTGCACACTATCCAGAACAGAGCACACATAATTTCACACTTAAATTTTAACCCATTATTTACAAGAGTCCAAGAATCATTTCTTATTTCACCCAATCCCCTTAAAACTTCATCACCAGAGTATGGAAGCAGATGGATCTTCCCCTCCGACTGGAAGCCTGTGACTAGTTGTTTGTCATCTATATCAGTTATCTGGATGATATGGTGGTTAACTGGATCAGCAAATTTGTGGATGACACCAAGATTAGTGGTGTAGTGGACAGCGAGGAAGACTATCATATCTTGCAGTGACATCTGGACCCACTGGAAAAATGGGTTGAGAAATGGAAAATGGAATTTAATGCAGACAAGTGTGAAGTGTTGCACTTTAGTAGGACCTACCAGGGTAGGTCTTACACAGTGACTGGTAGGGCACCGAGAAGTGTTGTAGAAGAAATGAATCTGAGAATACAGGTCTATATTTCACTGAAAGTGGTGTCACAGTTTGATAGGGATGGAAAAAAAGATTTTGGGACATTGGCGTTCATAAACCAAATTACTGAGTACAAGAGATGGATGTTATGTTGGTGTTGTACAAGACATTGGTGAGACCTAATTTGGAGTGTTGGGTCCAGTTTTGGTCACTGTTACGTACCCCGTAACTGGGTTGCCAAACCAGCAGAAATGGATCACTCAGTTGGAGTCTGGATTACTGGAACTAAGAAAGTTTTATTAAAGGAATAAGCAACACAGTACCCTAATAGTAAGGATATAAATGCAACAGGTTAGCAATGAATAAACACACATGTACACAGGACTAGGATAATAGGATCAATCAAGCTCTACCGCAGTCTAGGGGTAAAATGATCAATCACAAGTGACAGAGTTCAATTTAGTTCATTTCACAGTAATCACTTTTGTGCCGTTGAAGAGAGAGAGAGAACGAATGAATATTCAAATCGTATTCCAAACAGACCTTCGATATTCCTCGCAGTTAGCTTTCGGGCGAGCCCTTTGTAATGTCTTCTGAGGTCACCGACTGTGACCCCTCCGTTTCAGACACGATCGTTCTTCTGCGGTGAACCTAGCACCCAGGCAAGGGCGGACACACACACCTGGTTCCTGCCGACCGTAACTTTCCACCCTGTGTGTCTATGGCTGGTCCCGTGACCAGCCCTCCAAAACTCCCACCGACTTGTGGGGGCGCACCACTTCCAGGGTCTCGTTACCTCGTGGTGTCGTGAGTGGTGTCCGTTGCCTTAGCAAACCTGTCCCTTTTTATCCCCCCTATTGGGGTATCGCCTGTCCATCAGACTTCAAAAAGTTCAGGGTTCAAAGCAGCCGGTCTTGACAATACTCAGACCGGTGTCTCCTTCCATTAAACTCTCTCGTCTCTTCATTAACATTTCCAAATGTTGCTCCATTGTCTTACTTATCTCTCCTCCTGAAGACAGGTGGCAGATCAACTGACGATCCCACTGCTGATAGCACAGGACAGTCAACATCTCAGTCTATGCACACCTTTGTCACATCACCAACCTGCAGGAAGATGTGAAAGAGGTTGAAAGAGTTCAGGGAAAATTCGCAAGGATGTTGCCGGGTCTGGAGGACTTGGGTTATAAGGAGAGATTGAACAGGATGGGGCTTTATTCCTTGGAATGTAAAAGATTGAGGGGAGATTTGATGCAGGTGTGCCAAAATTATGAGGGTTATAGTTAGGGTAAATGCAAGCTGGCTTTTTCCACTGAGATTTGGTGGGACTACAACCAGAGGCCACAGATTAAGGGTGACATTGAAACATGAAGGGGAACATGAGGGGAAACTTTTTCACACAGATGGTCATCCAGGTGTGGAATGAGCAGACAGTCCAACTGGTGCATGCGAGCTCAATTTCAACATGTAAGAGGTTTGTATAGGTACCTGGATGGTACGGGTACGGGGGTAGGTAGTTTAAATAGTTCAACACAAACTAGATGGGCCAAAGGGCCTGTTTCTGTGTTGTACTTTTCTATGACTCTGTGACAAGAACATGAAATAATATTAATATTCATTTAATTCCTTTTAACAGCTGTGCAGACCAACCATTCATCTGGGCAGAAGATGTTTTCATGGCTTTAAAACTGTGGCACTTTATATTGACAGTAGATCAAAGAAAATCCCAGCTGTACATCAACAAAGGGGGGAACCCATTCACCTGCTGAGACAATGGGAATGGATTCAGTCGGTCATCTCAGCTGAAGGTGCATCAGCAAGTTCACACTGGGACAAGGCCATTCACCTTTTCTGTGTGTGAGAAGGGATTCAGTCGGTCTTCCCACCTGTGGACACACCAGTCTGTTCACACTGAGCAGAGGCTGGTCATCTGCTGAATTTGTGGGGAATGTTTCACTCGGTTATCTGACCTAATGGCTCACCAGCGAGTTCACACCGGGGAGCGGCCGTTCACCTGCTCAGACTGCGGGAAGGGATTCACTAAATCATGTAAACTGAAGGTACATCAGCGAGTTCACACTGGAGAGAGGCCGTTCACCTGCTCAGACTGTGGGAAGGGATTTACTGTATCATCTCAGTTACTGAGACACCAGTCAGTTCACACTGGGGAGAGGCCATTCACCTGCTCAGACTGCGGGAAGGGATTCATTCAGTCATCTCATCTGAAGGCACACCAGCGAGTTCACACCAGGGAGAGACCATTCACCTGCTCAGTCTGTGGGAAGGGATTCACTTGCTCATTTAATCTGAAGGTACATCAGCGAGTTCACACTGGGGATAGGCCGTTCACCTGCTCAGACTGTGGGAAGGGATTCAAACTGTTCACTCACCTACTGACACATCAGCGAGTTCACACTGGGGAGAGACCATTCACCTGCTCAGACTGTGGGAAGGGATTCATTCAGTCATCTCAACTGAAGGTACATCAGAGAGTTCACACCAGGGAGAGACCATTCACCTGCTCAGTCTGTGGGAAGGGATTCACTTGCTCATTTAATCTGAAGGTACATCAGCGAGTTCACACTGGGGATAGGCCGTTCACCTGCTCAGACTGTGGGAAGGGATTCAAACTGTTCGCTCACCTACTGACACATCAGCGAGTTCACACTGGGGAGAGGCCGTTCACCTGCTCAGACTGTGGGAAGGGATTCACTCAGTCATATCAACTGAGGGTACATCAGCGAATTCACACTGGGGTGAGGCCGTTCACCTGCTCAGTGTGTGGGAAGGGATTCACAAAGTCATCTGCTGTACTGAGACACCAGTCAGTTCACACTGGGGAGAGGCCATTCATCTGCTCAGTGTGTGGGAAGGGATTCGTAGATTCATCTCAACTGAAGGTACATCAGCGAGTTCACACCGGGGAGAGGCCATTCACCTGCTCAGACTGTGGGAAGGGATTCACTTGCTCATCTCATCTACTGAGACACCAGTCAGTTCACACCAGGGAGTGACCATTCACTTGTTCAGTCTGTGGGAAGGGTTTCAATTGGTCATTTCACCTGCTGACACACAGGGAAATGGCCGTTCACCTGCTCTGTCTGTGGGAAGGGATTCATTCAGTCATCTCAACTGAAGGAACATCAGCGAGTCCACACTGGGAAGGGGCCGATCAGCTGCTCAGACTGTGGGAAGAAATTCTCTCAGCCAAATCAACCAATTGTGCATCACTGAGTTCACACTGGGGAGAGGCCGTTCACCTGCTATGAACGTGGTGAAGTATTTACGGTGGACATGGACTGTGCCTTTAAATGAGAGAGAAAAACTGTCTGCAGTACTGCTGCCTGCTTCTTGGTTGCCATGGTGAGAGAGAGGCGGAGTTATGTGATGGACGGTTCGATGTTCACAGTTGCTTCTTGGTTGCCATGGTGAGAGAGAGGCGGAGTTATGTGATGGACAGTTCGATGTTCACAGTTGCTTCTCGGTTCCCATGGTGAGAGAGAGGCGGAGTTATGTGATGGACAGTTCGATGTTCACAGTTGCTTCTTGGTTGCCATGGTGAGAGAGAGGGGGAGTTATGTGATGGACAGTTCGATGTTCACAGTTGCTTCGTAGCGTGTTTATTTAAGCAAGGTCAGATGACACTCCCAGAGACACACAGTGGGACACCGGTTAAGGCGACCAGTCAGTGAAAGGAGGCCAGTGACAGAGGAGTCACTGGGTGGAACTTTCGAGTGCCCACAAGCGAGGGTTGAGGATCGATCAGGGGAATTGATCAGTGGCTGTCATGGTGTGTGGAAGGGCTGACCCTGTGGAGGCTACCGGTGTGTCTACCCTTGCCTGGGTGGTAGTTTACCCTCGAAGATGGTCCCCTTAGTGATAACCTGCGTTTGGCTAACTCGAGAGTGGATTCGGAGCCTGAGGATGGAAGATCAACGGGACCTGTTTACTCGTTCTTCTCCCAGTGTGGTTTTCACCTTGGATTACAAATACCTTCCTCACACACACCAATTCCGTGGATTGAACTGAACTTCCTTACATCACTATCGTGAGACTTTAACTCTTGCCACTCGAGCTTGAGTGTGTTTGGGAATTATATTTACATACATATATATGCATAACACTACTAACTTTTGATTTACCTGGATTAAGTTACTATATTAACTAGATACTAATATATAGTGTTTTTTAATATCAAAACCAGACTCCAGGTGTGCTCTATTGCTGCTGGTTCATTTAGACCGTTACGTGTACGTAAACAGATTCATTCAGTTATCTGTCCTTATGACACACCACCAGGTTCACACCGGGGAGGGGGTGTTCACCTGCTGTGAATGTGGGAAGCGATTCACTCAATAATCTAACCTTATGTAACTCTCCCTCGGCTAGCAGCTTAATATAGGGGGTGATAGCTCCCCAGCTCGGCCAGACTTAAGAAATCTCGTTTGGGTGGATGCTGCGCAATGTGTCCCCTGTTACAAAATCAGTACCCCGAAATAACAAACAGTACACAATATGTGATTAAACAATTGAGCTTCATAATTCTTACTTTGACTATTGGGTTAGTGAAGAAAACAAGAAAAAGGGTCCACTCTCTCCATCCGCGTCTTCTCATCTCTCCCCAGCAAAAGACCACGAAAATCTCTCTTCCAGACTCACAAGGAAGAACATTTCTGTCATTGGATACCCCGCACTCCAAAACCCTGTTATCTCTATTCGTAACCTAAACATTGCTGCTACAGAGAAACCATTACCTCAGCAGTGATACATTGCAGAGAGGCCATTACATGAACAGTGAAACCTTACAGCATGTTACACTTGTGACACACTGCTGGCTTCACACCGGGGAGAAAGTTTCAATAAGCTTCATGCTAGATATTTGTCTGTCGCCATTGCTGAATGCAATTTCGAGAGTGACTGTCTCCACTCTGAGGGTGGTGAATGTCTGTAAATCCCCACCACAGAGGGCGGTGAAGACTTAGTGATTAAACATAGAAAACATAGTAATAGGTGCAGGAGTAGGCCATTCGGCCCTTCGAGCCTGCACTGCCATTTATTATGATCATGGCTGATCATCCAACTCAGAACCCCGCCCCAGCCTTCCCTCCATACCCCCTGACCCCTGTAGCCACAAGGGCCATATCTAACTCCCTCTTAAACATTGCCAATGAACTGGCCTCAACAGTTTCCTGTGTCAGAGAATTCCACAGATTCACCACTCTCTGTGTGAAGAAGTTTTTCCTAATCTCGGTCCTAAAAGGCTTCCCCTCTATCCTCAAACTGTGACCTCTCGTTCTGGACCTCCCCAATATCGGGAACAATCTTCCGGCATCTAGTCTGTCCAATCCCTTTAGGATCTTATACGTTTCAATCAGATCCCCCCTCAATCTTCTAAATTCCAACGAGTACAAGCCCAGTTCATCCAGTCTTTCTTCATATGAAAGTCCTGCCATCCCAGGAATCAATCTGGTGAACCTTCTTTGTACTCCCTCTATGGCAAAGATGTCTTTCCTCAGATTAGGGGACCAAAACTGCACACAATACTCCAGGTGTGGTCTCACCAAGGCCTTGTACAACTGCAGTAGTACCTCCCTGCTCCTGTACTCGAATCCTCTCGCTATAAATGCCAGCATGCCATTCGCCTTTTTCACCGCCTGCTGTACCTGCATGCCCACTTTCAATGACTGGTGTATAATGACACCCAGGTCTCGTTGCACCTTCCCTTTTCCTAATCGGCCACCATTCAGATAATAATCTGTTTTCCTATTTTTGCCACCAAAGTGGATAACTTCACATTTATCCACATTAAATTGCATCTGCCATGAGTTTGCCCACTCACCCAACCTATCCAAGTCACCCTGCATCCTCTTAGCATCCTCCTCACTGCTAACACTGCCACCCAGCTTCGTGTCATCCGCAAACTTGGAGATGCTGCATTTAATTCCCTCATCCAAGTCATTAATATATATTGTAAACAACTGGGGTCCCAGCACTGAGCCTTGCTGTACCCCACTAGTCACCGCCTGCCATTCTGAAAAGGTCCCGTTTATTCCCACTCTTTGCTTCCTGTCTGCTAACCAATTCTCCACCCACACCAATACCTTACCCCCAATACCGTGTGCTTTAAGTTTCCACACTAATCTCCTGTGTGGGACCTTGTCAAAAGCCTTTTGAAAATCCAAATATACCACATCCACTGGTTCTCCCCTATCCACTCTACTAGTTACATCCTCAAAAAATTCTATGAGATTCGTCAGACATGATTTTCCTTTCACAAATCCATGCTGACTTTGTCCGATCATTTCACCGCTTTCCAAATGTGCTGTTATCACATCCTTGATAACTGACTCCAGCAGTTTCCCCACCACCGACGTTAGGCTAACCGGTCTATAATTCCCCGGTTTCTCTCTCCCTCCTTTTTTAAAAAGTGGGGTTACATTAGCCACCCTCCAATCCTCAGGAACTAGTCCAGAATCTAACGAGTTTTGAAAAATTATCACTAATGCATCCACTATTTCTTGGGCTACTTCCTTAAGCACTCTAGGATACAGACCATCTGGCCCTGGGGATTTATCTGCCTTCAATCCCTTCAATTTACCTAACACCACTTCCCTACTAACATGTATTTCACTCAGTTCCTCCATCTCACTGGACCCTCTGTCCCTTACTATTTCTGGAAGATTATTTATGTCCTCCTTAGTGAAGACAGAACCAAAGTAATTATTCAATTGGTCTGCCATGTCCTTGCTCCCCATAATCAATTCACCTGTTTCTGTCTGCAGGGGACCTACATTTGTCTTTACCAGTCTTTTCCTTTTTACATATCTATAAAAGCCTTTACAGTCCGTTTTTATGTTCCCCGCCAGTTTTCTCTCATAATCTTTTTTCCCCTTCCTAATTAAGCCCTTTGTCCTCCTCTGCTGAACTCTGAATTTCTCCCTGTCCTCAGGTGAGCCACTTTCTCTGGCTAATTTGTATGCTACTTCTTTGGAATTGATACTATCCCTAATTTCTCTTGTCAGCCACGGGTGCACTACCTTCCTTGATTTATTCTTTTGCCAAACTGGGATGAACAATTGTTGTAGTTCATCCATGCAACCTTTAAATGCTTGCCATTGCATATCCACTGTCAATCCTTTAAGTGTCATTTGCCAGTCTATCTTAGCTAATTCACGTCTCATATCTTCAAAGTTACTCCTCTTTAAGTTCAGAACCTTTGTTTCTGAATTAATATGTACAGGTAAGAGAAATTAAAAATAGTATAAATACTGGAGTCATGATGATCATGATGAAATCTGCTGGACAGAGACATATATATACACATGCTGCCCTCCATAATTCAAAGAGATTGACGGATAAGGTTGCAGGGTGACAGAATGTAACAGGAGCACTTGGAACTAAAAACTAATCCCTACCGGGAGGAAACAGCACCTGTTCTTTCTGCACTGTTCTCCAGCAGTTTAAGGACTAAGTCCAGCCGGAAGATAAGTCACAAGTGCTCTTGAAAGTCAGGTATTAACCCTACTTGCCAACAACCAAGCATTGCCATCCTGGTCCCCTTCATGATAGCTTATGAAGAAGCATATGACTTCCCTGCCAGAGATGATAGGTGTTTGTGCACTCGACTCTTGAATGCTTGCACCCCATTGTCGCAGATGTTTCCAACCACAGCATCTGGAAGGCTGTTCCAAATTCTGATAGCACAGTGAAGGAAGCTTCTATCCAGTGTGTGGGTTCTCGCATCAGGCATAGAAACAGCCTGTGCAGGCATAGACAAACTTGATTGTCTGGTACGCCGTCTCTCATAAGATGAAGGCAGCATGGCGTGAGGGTCTGCAGGGCTGTGGCTGGCGTGCATTTTGTATATTCTGCATTGTGCATTTTCATCTACACCTATAATCCTGAGAGCCTTTCTCTGAATGGAATCAAACTGGCTGAGGCCACTCTGTGAGGCATTCATCCATGATACTTTGTACCTGGGCTTTGTAAACCGTGGCTCTGCCCTCTTTGTCTAATTTGGATGCTACTTTCCACAGAGCTCCAAGCCTTTGTCCAGCCATGTATGAAATAGTGGAAACGTGTTTATCCCATACCAACGTGCTGTCAATATTGACACCAAGGATTTTGCAGTTCCCAAAATACAGGTCGGGGTTAGTTGGACTTCTCTTCCTGGACATCATCATCGCCTTGCACTTAGTAGGCTCAAAAGTGACATTCCAGTCGTCTGCCCAGGCTTTCATCCCGTCAAGATCCCTATTCAGGCCTGCTGTCACTGTATTACTCTCTCCTGCTCTAATTGAAGAGGCTTCCCTTGAATTCTCTGCAGATGGAGCAGGGTCACAAACCAGAGGTGGGTCTGCACAGGGCAGAGTTTGGGGCTCTGGATGATGGTCGGGGTAAGAATGTATGATGAGGAGAAGGGAATCAGCAGCGGGGCGTGGCAATGAATGACAAAGTAGCAACATTTGGAAGCTGACTGGCAGAGAAAGTCTTTCGGTTTACTGACTGATGACACAAACAATACCCGTGGTGACGTGCTCCACTGATTGAGGAACATCTGTTGGTTGGGAATGGTTTTATCTGTTGAGGGAGTTGATCCTGCTTGTATTGATTATCACATAATTGTTAATATTTTGACTGTAAAACTGGATCAGGCTTGAATTTATGGTGCCTTTATGATGTGATAGAGGGCATTCATGAGTTTGTATTTTAAAGCAAGATTTTAGTGAATGATATATGCCATTTGATTGTCCCTTTGTAAGTAATCAGTTTGAGTTAAACTGCTACAGGATTGTGTCTGGTTTCTCTTGGCATTTTCTGCACTTACTGCTTAATGAAATATAAGCATCTTAATGAAGAATTCCACCATATTATGGTCACTCTTACCCAAGGGGCCTCTCACGACAAGATTAATAATTAACCCTTCCTCATTGCTCAAAACCCAGTCTAGAATAGCCTGCTCTCTAGTTGGTTCCTCGTCATGTTAGTTCAGAAAACCATCCCGCATACATTCCAAGAAATCCTCTTCCTCAGCACCTTTACCAATTTGGTTCCCCCAATCTACATGTAGATTGAAGTCACCCATTATAACTGCTGTTCCTTTATTGCACACATTTCTAATTTCCTGTTTAATACCATCCCCGACCTCACTACTACTGTTAGGTGGCCTGTACACAACTCCCACCAGCGTTTTCTGCCCCTTAGTGTTATGCAGCTCTACCCATATCGATTCCACATCTTCCCGGCTTATGCACTTCCTTTCTATTGCGTTAGTCTCCTCTTTAACCAGCAACGCCACCCCACCTCCTTTTCTTTCATGTCTATCCCTCCTGAATATTGAATAACCCTGAATGTTGAGCTCCCATCCCTGGTCACCCTGGAGCCATGTCTCTGTGATCCCAACTATATCATAATCATTAATAACAATCTGCACTTTCAATTCATCCACCTTGTTACGAATGCTCCTTGCATTGACACACAAAGCCTTCAGGCGCTCTTTTACAACTCACTTAGCCCTTATACAATTATGTTGAAAAGTGACGATCTCTTGAAATCAGTATTTATAACTGCCACAAATTCCTAGAATCATTGACAGCGAAAATTACAGAACAATCAGTCTTATAAGTCACATAATAAAGATTTTGTTGAGAATTGTTCTGAGTTGAATTAAAAACAAATTAAGACAGAAAATTCTAAACTGCAATATGGGTTTATTGAGGATAGAGGAAATAGGAACACAATTTTCATACTATGAATGCTTTCCGAAAGGGCAGTTGAATATGAAAATGATGTCTTTTTATGTTTTATCGATTTCACTAAAGCATTCGACAAAATGAAACATGATAAAATATTTCAAATTCTCGCTAAACTAAACACTGAAGGGACCAACAACTGTTTCAAAATTTATATTGGAATCAAACAGCGGAGGTAAAAATTGATGATAATATAAGCAGTTGGACTAAAATTAAAAGAGCAGTTAGACAGGGATGCGTTGCCTCACCGGAAATATTTAATATCTATAATGAAGTGATTCTCAGAGAAATAGAAGACATAGATGGGATAAAAATTGGAGGTGTTAACATCAGCAATATAAGAGATGTAGACGATACCACCCTAACAGCAAGTGCTGCAGAAGACCTACGCATTCTCCTGGACAAATTAATACAAACAAGTGCAGATCTTGGTCTAACCATCAACTGTAAAAAAACAAATGTATGGTAAAATCAAAACAACAGGATACCCCCGACTGCCAATTATACATCGGTAACCAAGAGATTGAACAAAAGACCGGCTTTAATTACCTTGGTAGCTTTATATCACAAGATGCTGGAACTAAAGTGGAAATAATAAAAAGAAGAATTGCCATTGCCAAAACCAGCTTTCAAAAAATGAAACCCATTTTTACCAACAGACACATTTCTCTGACAACAAGGCTTAGGCTACTAAAATGTTGCATCTGATCAATCTTGCTGTATGCTTCCGAAACATGGACTATAACACCAGAACTCCAAAGTAACTTAGAAACAACAGAAATGTGGTTTCTTAGAAGAACGCTGAAAATATCATGTAGGGATATGGTAACTAATGAGACAGTACTCCAATGTGACCATACAGAAAGATCTTTAATGAGAACATTAAATGAGAGGAAACTTAAATTCCTGGGCCATGTCTACAGAAAGGGAGAAATAGAATGTCTTACATTACAAGGCCGTATGCCTGGGAAACGCGGAAGAGGAAGGCAAGGAAGAAGATATATGGGCACTGTGAAAGATCAGATCTAAATGTGCGAGATATCATTGATGCTGTGACGTGGAAAGCCATGATCGCCCAAACGTGTAACACGCAAGGCACATGGAGAAGATGATCAAAAAGTTAGGTTCTCCCAGTGCATGCCTGGAAACCGAGTCCTCATAATGAAGTTGGCTCTAACAGGGAAGTATAAGTTGGCTGACCGCTGGGAGGCTACGGCCTATGTAATGGAGAGTCAAATGCCAAACGTACTAGTTTTATGAGTGATACCAGAGGATGGGAATGGACCTGTCAGGATTCTGCACCAGAACCACCTTCTACCTCTGGGGCAAGAGGTGCGTGTTACCCCAGAGCCTGGCCTGGATCCTACACCTAGTAAGAGGACCTTGCCGCAACGTGGAGAGACTGAAGGACTCGGAGGATGAGGTAAAGGGGTTGTGGTATATGCTGCCTTTCACCAACTCCCCAAAATTAATGAACGGGTTTTCAGCCTTTCTCTCACTGAGGCAGGTGACCTGGGCGGGGGGTTGGGGTGGCGGTTGTGTGGGGAATTAGCAGTGCTCAGGCAGGCTTGCAGCTGGACCAGGAAACGGGTCTAGGCTCCAGAGTAACTGGGAATGAAGCCGAGTTGAGGGAAGGTTGCAGGAAGCCACGAGTGATAGACCGGGAGAACCCTCGTCATCTACACCAGAGGTATCCCAAGGAGTGACTGAAACTGAAGAAATAGTTGATAGGGTAAGGAGGTCTCAAAGAATCAGCTTGCCTATGTAGGACCAGGGTACAGAATGCTCCGACTATCCCCCTAGTGAGATATGTCACGACCTTTTACAAATGGATTGGAGTTGCTGACATCACGAAATTCCATTGAAAGCGGTGTTATTAATATGAGATGACAAATTATTTCCAATCATGATGACATGACTATTTTGGTGTGGGGAGAGTGTAATGCTCTGTTATTACTTTTACTGTTGTTCTGTATGTATTTCATATTGGCAGTTCTGTAAAAGCAGCTTGTTTTCAGCTGGTTTGGCTGATGGTTGAACATAAGAGATGAGGAGAAATGTGTGCTATCCAATTAGGATGGTTGAATTAAGGGGATGTTTCTCTGGTGAGGGACACTCAGGTTGGGCTTGGGTTTTGTCCGGCGGGAGATGGGGAGAGAAGACGCTGTGGAGAACCGGTCGAAGCACAGGATCCGGCGGGAGACCCGTTTGTTCGAGATGGATTGTGAGCGACGTTCGGAAGGTGGTGTGAGCTTTTACGTTGACCGAGGACCCAGCGCCTGAGTGACAGAGAAGTTCCAGATGAGTTCCAACGTGTGCACGTGTGACTGTTTGATTGGAATTGGGCAGTTTATTTTTGTTATTCTTCACTAACCTTTCAGTTAAGTTAAGATTCATAAGCATAATTCCTTTAATCGTATGCAGTGTAAAGTCTGTTATTTGTCACAGGATAGTAAATTACACAGCACCCACACAACCCGGGGTTTGGGGTGGGATCGAGCCATCTCAGTCTCACCAGTTTGGCGGGAATTGAGAGTGTTTTCCTTAGACTCACGCAGCCAAGGAAACCAGGGTGTTTCACCTGTATATCAGAGTATGTGGTCAGACACACAAAGATCAGAACCTACAAGGAATAGGGAATTAAAGTGGCAGGAACAGAAAGGTCGGCGATAAGCAGGAGCGGTTACTGATCCGCCTGTCGTTTGTCCAAAACACAGGCGACGTGTCTTTAAACATTCAATGAAGTACACAAAATTAACAGCTGTACCTCTCCATTACTGTTGTCTCTGGATGGAGTGAGAAAACTGTGTGAACATAGAACATTAGTCAATACTTCCTCAATGTGAGCCAGACACGCCTTGATACAGTTCAAGGTGGTTCTCTGGGCTCATATGTCCAAGGGTAAGTCAGCTCGTTTTTATTGCCATATAAATCCTGTTTGTGATAGATGTCATTCTGAGGTAGCCTTCTTGACACATATGTTCTGGTCTTGTCCTCTTTTAGAAAAATATTGGAAAAAATATGTTTGATATTATTTCAGTAGTTCTACGAATTGATTTACAACCTCATCCTACTACTGCAATTTTTGAACTACCAGTGATAGACTCTAGTCGTTTATCCATGTCAGTCTAATTGCATTTGTTACATTAATAGCCAGAAGATCTATTTTATGTAAATGGGAAGATTCTAATTCCCCCACTACATTTCAATGGTTTTCCCAAACGATAGCATGCCCAAACTTGGAAAAAAAATAGGAGCGGTACTATGGATCCCTCGGTTAAATTTGAAGAAACTTGGAGGCCATTTATTCAATGTTTTCATATGATGTAAGTTGACCTTTTCTGAATCCTTTGTAGTAATTCTTTTGTTCATGTATAGGGGAGCGGAGTTAACAACAAATATGTTTAGCCGATGTAATATGACAGCCCAAGCTTTGTTTGTGTTTTTGTTTAGTTTAGTTTCTTTTTAGTTTAGGGGGTTTTCTTTTTCACTGTTTATAAAATATCTTTTTCATGGTGAATTACTATGAGGTTGGGAGGCTAAACTATATTTGCTACTTGGAATTTGTGCTTGTACATGCTAACTGTTGTTATTGTAATTCCGATCTCTGTGTATCGTTACTATTATTGTTATGTTTAATTTTGAAACTTAATAAAAAGATTGAAACAGAACATAGATATTGACAGGACATTACCGGCCCTTCGGCCCACAGCAGAGAGACCTACTCCAGAGACGGCCAAGAATTTCGCCAGCGCTCAGCCCGCTGTTTTGCTCAGCTCTGTGTCCCTGGATCACAGTGGATGTGTCTCATCCAGGACCAGGACATAATGGTGGCGAGGGCCGAAGACTTCAGAAAATCACGTAAAAAATGTTCCCTTCAAAATGCTGAAAGACGTGGAATGGCAGAGAAAATCAAAAAAAAGAGTTGTTAAGGTTGGTAGAATCTTGCTGATTAATAGAAATTGAAGAGGACGAAGACCAGGCGGATCTCACCGTGCTGAATTCGGGAGAGGTGTCGGGAGAACATGCAGAGGAAATAACTGAGATGCAGAAAGGAATTTCTCTCCGTTGGCAGATGGACGGAACTTCAGAGAAACCTGTGTGGAGAATCTTCCAACATTGGAAAAGTACAGCGGAGACATGGGAACTGTGAGAACGCTTTCTGAGAGGCGGGACTGCGCAGGCGTGTGACGTCGGGCAGTGCAGCGCGGCAGATTTAAAAGGGCAGACATCCTGCTTCGGATTTGATTCGAAGAAGGAGTCTGAGAGTCTGAGTGGGAGTGCCGAAAAAGAGATTTTTGAAATTTTCGTTATTTTTTTTTCTCCAACGGCTTTCTGAGAGGCGGGACTGCGCAGGCGTGTGACGTCGGGCAGTGCAGCGCGGCAGATTTAAAAGGGCAGACATCCTGCTTCGGATTTGATTCGAAGAAGGAGTCTGAGAGTCTGAGTGGGAGTGCCGAAAAAGAGATTTTTGAAATTTTCGTTATTTTTTTTTTCTCCAACGGCTTTCTGAGAGGCGGGACTGCGCAGGCGTGTGACGTCGGGCAGTGCAGCGCGGCAGATTTAAAAGGGCAGACATCCTGCTTCGGATTTGATTCGAAGAAGGAGTCTGAGAGTCTGAGTGGGAGTGCCGAAAAAGAGATTTTTGAAATTTTCGTTATTTTTTTTTCTCCAACGGCTTTCTGAGAGGCGGGACTGCGCAGGCGTGTGACGTAGGGCAGTGCAGCGCGGCAGATTTAAAAGGAACAGAGCCTCATAGAGCGGGCAGCGTAGTTTGCGGGCGGCGGAGTGAGCCGGGAGCAGAGTGAAGACTTAAGGGCTTCGGCTCACCGGGCTTAGGCGGAAGCGGGTGAGGCGAGGAAGGTTTGACATTCATTTTCTGTTGCTATTTGAGGAGAGGGGCATTATGACTGTGAGGGCAGTTTGCTGTTCTCGGTGTCGGATGTGGGAGGCCCTGGAGTCTCCAAGCCTCCCGGACGTCTACATCTGCGCCAAGTGCATCGAGATGCAGCTCCTAAGGGACCGCGTTACGGAACTGGAGCTGCAGCTCGATGACCTTCGTCTGGTCAGGGAGAGTGAGGAGGTGATAGAGAGGAGTGGAAGGCAGGTGGTCACGCCGGGGCCACGGGAGGCAGACAAGTGGGTCACGGTTAGGAGGGGGAAGGGGAAAAGGAAGGTGATGGGGAGTACCCCGGCGGCTGTGCCCCTTAACAACAGGTACTCCTGTTTGAGTACTGTTGGGGGGGACAGCTTACCCGGGGGAAGCGACAGTGGCCCTGCCTCCGGCACAGAGTCTGGCCCTGTAGCTCAGAAGGGTAGGGCAAGGAAGAGGAGGGCAGTTGTGATAGGGGACTCGATAGTAAGGGGGTCAGATAGGCGATTCTGTGGACGCAGTCCAGAGACTCGGATGGTAGTTTGCCTCCCTGGTGCCAGGGTCCGGGATATTTCTGATCGTGTCCAAGATATCCTGAAGTGGGAGGGTGAAGAGCCAGAGGTCCTGGTACATATAGGTACCAATGACATAGGTAGGAAAAGGGATGAGGTCCTGAAAGAAGAATATAGGGAGCTAGGAAGGGAGTTGAGAAAAAGGACCGCAAAGGTAGTAATCTCGGGATTACTGCCTGTGCCACGCGACAGTGAGAGTAGGAATGCGATGAGGTGGAGGATAAATGCGTGGCTGAGGGATTGGAGCAGGGGGCAGGGATTCAAGTTTTTGGATCATTGGGACCTCTTTTGGCGCAGGTGTGACCTGTACAAAAAGGACGGGTTACACTTAAATCCTCGGGGGACCAATATCCTGGCAGGGAGATTAGCGGGGGCTACTGAGGTGACTTTAAACTAGAATGGTTGGGGGGTGGGAATCAAATTAAAGCGGCTAGGTGTGAGGAGGTTAGTTCACAACAGAGGGATGGGAACCAGTGCAGAGAGACAGAGGGGTGTAAAGTGAGCGTAGAAGCAAAAAGTACAAAGGGGAAAAGTAAAAGTGGCAGGCCGACAAATCCAGGGCAAGCATTAAAAAGGGCTAAGAGAGTTGTAAAAGAGTGCCTGAAGGCTTTATGTGTCAATGCAAGGAGCATTCGTAATAAGGTGGATGAATTGAAAGTGCAGATTGTTATTAATGATTATGATATAGTTGGGATCACAGAGACATGGCTCCAGGGTGACCAGGGATGGGAGCTCAACGTTCAGGGATATTCAATATTCAGGAGGGATAGACACGAAGGAAGGGGAGGTGGGGTGGCGTTGCTGGTTAAAAAAGAGATTAACGCAATAGAAAGGAAGGACATAAGCCGGGAAGATGTGGAATCGATATGGGTAGAGCTGCGTAACACTAAGGGGCAGAAGACGCTGGTGGGAGTTGTGTACAGGCCACCTAACAGTAGTAGTGAGGTCGGAGATGGTATTAAACAGGAAATTAGAAATGTGTGCAATAAAGGAACAGCAGTTATAATGGGTGACTTCAATCTACATGTAGACTGGGTGAACCAAATTGGTAAAGGTGCTGAGGAAGAGGATTTCTTGGAATGTATGCGGGATGGTTTTTTGAACCAACATGTCGAGGAACCGACTAGAGAGCAGGCTATTCTGGACTGGGTTTTGAGCAATGAGGAAGGGTTAATTAGCGATCTTGTCGTGAGAGGCCCCTTGGGTAAGAGTGACCATAATATGGTGGAATTCTTCATTAACATGGAGAGTGACGTAGTTAATTCAGAAACAAAGGTTCTGAACTTAAAGAGGGGTAACTTTGAAGGTATGAGACATGAATTAGCTAAGATAGACTGGCAAATGACACTTCAAGGATTGACGGTGGATATGCAATGGCAGGCATTTAAAGGTTGCATGGATGAACTACAACAATTGTTCATCCCAGTTTGGCAAAAGAATAAATCAAGGAAGGTAGTGCACCCGTGGCTGACAAGAGAAATTAGGGATAGTATCAATTCCAAAGAAGTAGCATACAAATTAGCCAGAGAAAGTGGCTCACCTGAGGACTGGGAGAAATTCAGAGTTCAGCAGAGGAGGACAAAGGGCTTAATTAGGAAGGGGAAAAAAGATTATGAGAGAAAACTGGCAGAGAACATAAAAACGGACTGTAAAAGCTTTTATAGATATGTAAAAAGGAAAAGACTGATAAAGACAAATGTAGGTCCCCTGCAAACAGAAACAGGTGAATTGATTATGGGGAGCAAGGACATGGCAGACCAATTGAATAATTACTTTGGTTCTGTCTTCACTAAGGAGGACATAAATAATCTTCCAGAAATAGTAAGGGACAGAGGGTCCAGTGAGATGGAGGAACTGAGCGAAATACATGTTAGTAGGGAAGTGGTGTTAGGTAAATTGAAGGGATTGAAGGCAGATAAATCCCCAGGGCCAGATGGTCTGCATCCCAGAGTGCTTAAGGAAGTGGCCCAAGAAATAGTGGATGCATTAGTGATAATTTTTCAAAACTCGTTAGATTCTGGACTAGTTCCTGAGGATTGGAGAGTGGCTAATGTAACCCCACTTTTTAAAAAAGGAGGGAGAGAGAAACCGGGGAATTATAGGCCGGTTAGCCTAACGTCGGTGGTGGGGAAACTGCTGGAGTCAGTTATCAAGGATGTGATAACAGCACATTTGGAAAGCGGTGAAATGATCGGACAAAGTCAGCATGGATTTGTGAAAGGAAAATCATGTCTGACGAATCTCATAGAATTTTTTGAGGATGTAACTAGTAGAGTGGATAGGGGAGAACCAGTGGATGTGGTATATTTGGATTTTCAAAAGGCTTTTGACAAGGTCCCACATAGGAGATTAGTGTGCAAACTTAAAGCACACGGTATTGGGGGTAAGGTATTGGTGTGGGTGGAGAATTGGTTAGCAGACAGGAAGCAAAGAGTGGGAATAAACGGGACCTTTTCAGAATGGCAGGCGGTGACTAGTGGGGTACCGCAAGGCTCAGTGCTGGGACCCCAGTTGTTTACAATATATATTAATGACTTGGATGAGGGAATTAAATGCAGCATCTCCAAGTTTGCGGATGACACGAAGCTGGGTGGCAGTGTTAGCAGTGAGGAGGATGCTAAGAGGATGCAGGGTGACTTGGATAGGTTGGGTGAGTGGGCAAACTCATGGCAGATGCAATTTAATGTGGATAAATGTGAAGTTATCCACTTTGGTGGCAAAAATAGGAAAACAGATTATTATCTGAATGGTGGCCGATTAGGAAAAGGGGAGGTGCAACGAGACCTGGGTGTCATTATACACCAGTCATTGAAAGTGGGCATGCAGGTACAGCAGGCGGTGAAAAAGGAGAACGGTATGCTGGCATTTATAGCGAGAGGATTCGAGTACAGGAGCAGGGAGGTACTACTGCAGTTGTACAAGGCCTTGGTGAGACCACACCTGGAGTATTGTGTGCAGTTTTGGTCCCCTAATCTGAGGAAAGACATCTTTGCCATAGAGGGAGTACAAAGAAGGTTCACCAGATTGATTCCTGGGATGGCAGGTCTTTCATATGAAGAAAGACTGGATGAACTGGGCTTGTACTCGTTGGAATTTAGAAGATTGAGGGGGGATCTGATTGAAACGTATAAGATCCTAAAGGGATTGGACAGGCTAGATGCAGGAAGATTGTTCCCGATGTTGGGGAGGTCTAGAACGAGGGGTCACAGTTTGAGGATAGAGGGGAAGCCTTTTAGGACCGAGGTTAGGAAAAACTTCTTCACACAGAGAGTGGTGAATCTGTGGAATTCTGTGCCACAGCAAACTGTTGAGGCCAGTTCATTAGCTATGTTTAAAAGGAAGTTAGATATGGCCCTTGTTGCTACAGGGGTCAGGGGGTATGGAGGGAAGGCTGGGTTCTGAGTTGGATGATCAGCCATGATCATAATAAATGGCGGTGCAGGCTCGAAGGGCCGAATGGCCTACTCCTGCACCTATTTTCTATGTTTCTATGTTTCTATGGAATGAAGCTCCAAATGAGGAGTGTGAGGGTGTGGAATGGATGCAGGAGGCCGGAGCTGAGGAGCTCCACTCAAACTTCCACACTGACGACAGGATACAAAAGAAAGGACAGAGGGATTTTTTCCCAGGTGTGGCGTTAAGAAACAGGATAATTTGGAAATGTGACGGGGAGAATACCCTTCAGGAAATGGAGTGAACGCTTGCAGCTTTTCACCTGAAGTTCTGCGGAGGCTCAGTCTTTGAAATACTTCATATTATTCATTTTTTTATATAAATCAATGAGATTAGATGCGGAAAAAGGAAATACTTCTTCGTGGGAATATATTAGTCGTGATAATGTCTCATTAAGGAATAGCTTCTTGTTGTATTTCATATGCCCACCCGGATTGCCGCGAATTTTCACAGTGTGATCGCTATTCCCCAGTTATTACCCAGGAGGCTTTGCTCTATTTGCCCCGTTTCGTTCTCCTGGAACACTTTCAGTTACGTGTCCATTACCATACGGCTTGGAGCATTCGTGTGGATGAGTTGTTGACGGGATGCGTATCTCGCCCAGTTTTCCACTGAGAGAATGCTCAAAAGTGGAAGGAATGGACAGGCTACTGAGCCGACGGATGGGACTGCGGAAATTTCACCTCGGGTAGCTGAAGGATGGACGTCCGCGGTGGAGGGAGGGCCGTGCGGGCATGACTGAAAGAGCGCTGAACTCTGGGATCATGGGACTGATTTGGACGGGACCTTGCAGTGATTTGGATACAAGTGCATAAAATTATAAACCCAGCCATCTCGATTTAGTTGTGTCATTAGTTATGCAAACACCCGTCTTCAATTTATCCCCCAAACGTCGTTTACCGTCTGTGCCTCCTTAAATATATTTTTCTCCCTTCATCACTGATTCCACATCGCTCCCCTTATCACTTCATTTCCTGAATATTGAGATCAGCTCTCTTTATATCGGTATGGGAATGGCATGGCAGAAAATTCCGGTTAACAGAATATATGTATATACAGCTCGGAAGGCAGTTCAACGAAGCGAATAAGGAGACAAGGCTTATTTATACTTCTGCGTCAAATCGACGCCGTAGGTACGGCGTCGCCGCGACCCATACGCAGAGCCTATGCGGATCCCTACACCGTAGCCGTGTGGTCTTGTGCCGGCGGCGTCAAGTGTCACAAATATGATTGTGCTTTTAAAGGAACAATCTCGACGATTTAACGAAGCAGGAAGGTAGATAGAGTTTGGATGGCCTTCAGTAATGTTTCTAACAAGGCACCCATGACAGATACAGGGACGCGGAGATGAATTGGCAAACTAGTCACACAATTAGCGTGGTAAATGGATGCGAATGGCAGTGTGCGAGCGTGTCTCTCCTCCCGGACGCCGGCAATAAGCGGCGAGCTGTAGATTTGACGCTGGATCCTTTATTGTTTGTAAAAGAGGATGTGAAACAAAATGAGACTTATCCACATTGTGAAATAAAAATCTGGGAGACCATATAGACCTTTGGAGGGTCGTTTTAGTTGTAACCTTTCAATGCTAGGCCATACCTTTCTGAATGCAGGAGGACAGTACAGCGAAAGTGGATTTTGTTATTCTTGCATTGTTCACCGAGGATTTGAGTGGAAGAATTCGGACTCGGTCTGACAGCGATACGGAGCACTGGTGATAACAGACTGAGAGCAATGGGTGCAATTCTGATTGCACGCCATGGGAAGGATGTTGTAAGAACTGAGCTATGGTAGATTGTTTCCTGGACTGTGAGGAAGGGGATAAACCAAAAGGAGAAGTTTGATTGTCTGAAATAGCAAATAAAATGAATGGTCCTTGTAAAATTTATACAATTATGAGGAGGTGTATATTGTACAGATAGCCAACAAATTTGTCTTCTCCTATGTCAGCAGTGGCACATCTATACGCAGATCTGAAGACATTCTCTTTTTCTCGCCCAGTGCGGCGTGGTTATGTATGCAGTAGACGTGCTGGATGCAGGTGATAATAAAACAATGGAAACGTGCCTGGATAAACCTTGGTTAACAAAGGTAGAGAGGGATACGGGCTGGATTATGGCTCTGGGAATTGGCATAGGTCGCTATAGTAGAGCTGGGGCAGAATCTATGCAATATTGATTCCGCACTGCAATCTACAAGAAGGTAGCTCTGTCACAGCGCTGACCGCAGCGAATCTCCACTGCCAGTGTAAAAGACATTCCGATGGCTCCACCTTTACCCGAGTTACCCAGCGGCCAAATGAGCCCTGAGTGTCAACGGAGCTGTCAAACGCAACGAGTGAATGAAATCAACTGAGCGATCGGATACCAGGATTGTTGATGACGTCACGGCTATCAAGGACGCTTCTACACGGAAATGGAGTGTTATATCATTTCATGTCAATTTAATAGCGAGACGTATTATACTCAAACACATAAAACCCAGATGTACATCGCGACCCAATAACAGATTCCCGATGCGGAGAATTAGTAGTTAATGAACATTCGACCTTTAGGAATATGTGCTTTGCTTTACCTGTGTTTTTTTAACCAATATTAAAAATAAAGTCCAAGGGTATTTTAACACCAGCCGCATTTCATCTCTAAACTTAGCCTGGGTCGCTGTATAAATGCAGGCGTTCGTGCAGGAACTCAGATACATGATCATGTAGCCGGCTTCAGTGGCGACATAGGCAGAGTCGGTGTAATCACCTTCGTAATGCACGGTTGCTGTGAGTCGGGTGATCTGAAAGATCACAGTGACCGTCAGCCACAACAGAATGAAACTGCCGGATACACTAAAGAGTAAAATGATGGATTTCCGGCGGCCTTCCATCTCTGGATCCTTCTGTGTTTGACTGCTGTGACCACGCAGTCCGCGGCGTACTTTACTGGCTAATAAAATGCGCCTTACCGTCAGACAGTTAAACAGGGTTATCAGAACAAAAGGTAATATAACCGTTAAAATACTCTGTAGAAAGGAGAATGCGACGCCCACAAGAGACGTAATGAACCACGAGCTCGGCTGACAGCCCCATTGAATACCGTTAACTACACGCACAGGTTTATACTGAAATAGATACGGGACGTTCTGTAAATGCATCAGGAGCGGAACGGCTATAATGCCGGCAACAGCTGTCCTCACCGTGCAATATTTCGTTTTAAGCTTCTGACAACAGATCGCTACAAACCGATCGGCTGTAAACAGGACAGTGTACCAGACCGAGGTTTGCAGGCAGGTCGAATTGAAGTACAGGACGACCTTACAGACGGATGTATAGGACAGGAAGGATTTTGGAAACTGGTACATGACGATATGATACGCAATTACACAGAGGATCATCACCAGGAGATCTGCCATTGCCATGAAAGCCATGTAGAGCGATATACATTTGGAAAGGCCGCAATTCCCTCGGAAGAGGACCACCGTTGTCAATAGGTTCGCTAGGGAAAGAGTCACAAATTGTGAGTTACAAACAGGGCGAGGAGAAGCGTTCTTGGAATTCAATGTGATAATACTTTTCCGACAGTGATGGGCAAAATTACCGGGGAAATATTTTCCAAGAGAGAATCAAAACTCCTCATTCAGTGAACTAAAACGGTTTGCAGCCGAACTGCGCATTTGCTCCAGGTTAAGTTGCTGGTGACGTGCTCTCGATGTCACCTTGGCGATGTAACCGAGAGGGGGCAGCACTGCTCCTGGTTAAGTTGCTGATGACGTGCTCTCGATGTCACCTTGGCGATGTAACCGAGAGGGGGCAGCACTGCTCCTGGTTAAGTTGCTGGTGACGTGCTCTCGATGTCACCTTGGCGAAGTAACCGAGAGGGGGCAGCACTGCTGCTCATTCGCCATCACAACCCAGAAAAATAGGGGAGATCACCATCTTCTCCCATACCTCCCTTATGCCCTACATTCCCTACCCGTAGGATCGTCATTTCAATTGCTCTTACCCTCGAAGCCCCATTTAGACACCAGCCGTAGTGAATGAGAGCCGTGACAGAGCTGAACACAGTAGCTGTAGGAGGTTCCGCTGATGTGCAGCGACAGAATCCACTCAACGGAACTCTATTATTGAGCCAGTACAGGCCCGGAGTCAGTGGGGCCGTGCCCGCTATCGGTCATCAGCCCCAGGGTGAAACCGATGCCCTCGTTCCCTCCGTTTAGTCAGTGAAAGAGCGCAGGGCCCGGTGAACAGAATCAGACTTCACTGACTCGTCTTGTGTCGCTTGTATGCAATCTAGCTTAAACTCGAATAGTTTCCGAAACGTCTATCAATAAATAAGTTCTTACTTGAATATATCCGCCATTTTTGATCACATTCATTATCATCTTAAAGGTGCGACAGGGAGAAATTAATTCAAATCCCTTGCTGGACACCCCATTCTTGTGCTAGCTATGTTTACTATAATTCCCAACTGGTTCGGGTAAGACAGATAATGAAAGGTTTGATCGGAAATCCAAAAAGAGGGGAGGGAAGGAGAGAGAGAGAGAGAGAGAGAGAGAGAGAGAGAGAGAGAGAGAGAGAGAGAGAGAGAGAGAGAGAGAGAGAGAGAGAGAGAGAGAGAGAGAGAGAATGAGAATAAATAAATAAATAAATAAATAAATTGATTAATTAATTAATTCAACTCCGGCGGCAGTTGGTACAATCCGCAACGTTCCCACAAGTCGTACTGTTCTACTGCTCCTTCACCAAACGTTAGGTCACAAAATACATTTCAATCTGCAACAATCCCGGTATCAGATTTACGCTGACAGTGGTGAACAGCAGAGAGGATTGATCTCCCTGAATTTCAGCAGCATCGTCTATGATGAACTTTGGGGGCGGGATGGGGGGTCGGGGTGACAGTGAACTTGACCCTGCATCAGCGTGTGGAGCGGAGATGAACCGTTCAGCAGCGGTAGTCTGCCGTGTCTCCGCGCTGGGTCGGTTTCGCCGGTAAACAACACCCGGTGAAATGACTGTTAATAGAAGTCCGTCCCTAACATTTCAGACAGAGGATGTGTCGACTTACCCGGAACACCGAAAGCTGCGAGAATAGGGTAAAGTACAATGCTCACATGCCGGATTGTCGGTAGAGCCATTTTCGGGTGTTGTACAAAATGTACCGCACTGCTAGCACTGAGAGCCACTCGCCTGCGTTCTGACCTCGCTGCCCTTTTATACATTAATCTATACCCCGGTGAAAAAAACACAGAGGTTGCACAATAACTCGGGTTAGTTACAGTCAGTTAACAAACAAGGCGCCGTTTCTACTTCTGTGTTCTCTCGGCACCGCAGGGAATACTTACAGCTCAGTCCATAACACCGTCTCGTAAAGTAGACAATCAGAAAGTTTTTAAAGCTGTTCCCCGCACTCCGGATTGAAATGTCAGTCATGACCTATCACCTACTTATATTAACACACACAACATGCTGCGTTCCACCGGCATTTTATGTATGTTGCTTGAATTTACAGCATCTGCAGATTTTCTCGTATCTACTTCTATTGTTGCCTTCACATTCATTTTGTTTGATATTAATTGTATGATATCTCGCTCCATATCTCTCAAAGCAAATGTTAGCTCTGAGCGATCTCACAATTTATCCTGAAACCAATCCCACATATGAACTTTACAGCGGGCCTGCACAGTCTGCGTTATTTGCCCAGTGTCATTGTGGACCACACGGATTCCATCACCTTATTCCAACTTTGTCCATACTTCCTCAGTCACAGTGAACTCAGCAGCCCAGTGTGCGGGCAAGATTGACAAGGGCAGCACGAAATGTATTGAAGTAATTCCCGCTTTTTGACATTGAAGGTTAAAAATCTCTATAATAACCTCTGTGACAAATATCACCGATACCGAATGTGCATCGGGTTTTCCGGCTCCGAATAAGGTCTCAGTAAATGACGGTGCATATTATGGATCATCACTGGCTCCTCATTTCCATTATCAGAATCGGAACCAGCATCACGTTTACTGTCTCCAGTAAATGCCGTGAAATGTGTGTGCAGTGCAATACGTCCAAAAGCACCGAAATAAACAATAAATAAATAAACAAGAGAGGGAGCGCTAAAAGAATGCAAACAGTGACGTAGTATTGTTAAGTTTAGAAATAATTTAGAAAGCCGATGCTTGAAGAGAATAAGCTCAACTAAGATATACGAGGCTCAGCGAGTATTTTGGAGATACTGACGACAACTCCCTGAACTTTTACAGAGCCATGGACAAGGATATGAGCAGAATATATTGGGAAGTGTTTAATTTGCGGGAGTACCCATCATGACGCTCTGAGGCAGGAACCTGGGGATGTGAACTGGGAACGGATCTGTTCAGGGAAATGCCCAACAGAAATGTGAAGGTTGTTCCGGGTGCCCTTGCTTGGCGTTCTGGGCAGGTTTGTCCCGCTGAGGTAGGGAAAGTATGCTAACTGGAAGGGGTCACGGCTGTGACGAGATGAGGAATATCCATTCCGGAGGAAGAAAGAAGCATGCTTAAGGGTTAAGAAGCCGAAATCATCAGAGAGGGTTCTGGAGAGTTACAAGGTCGCCAAGAAGGAGCCAAACAGTGGACCTTAGTGTTAGGAGTGTGCATTGGCGAGGAGGAGACCAGGAGGACGAGAGCGTAGAAACGACGAGGGATACAGGAGGAAAGAAACATGTGCCTGGAGTCGGGGGCGGCAGTGGAGGTCGTTAATGAATGCTTTGCTCCAGTATTCACCAGTGCAGAGCTTCCCGACAGATCAGATGCCGGGGACCAGCACTATTAACCCAGTACTCCGTAGACCAGAGAGTAGGAATCCCAGAGGGAACTTGTTGAATGCGGGGGCAGCGAGAACAGCCTGATATGAAGGTATATATGAAGCTGAGTGAGAGAGAAAGGTATGTGTTTGAGAGAGAGAGAGAGAGAGAGAGAGAGAGAGAGAGAGAGAGAGAGAGAGTTGAGAGACAGAGTGATGGAGAGAGGGTGAAAGTCAAAAGGGAGAGGGGTTAGGGAGGGTGAGGGGAAATGGAATGGGAGAGGGGAGAAGGAAGGTGGAAATGAGGGAGGTGAGTGAAAGTGGGAAGTGAGAGGGAGGAGGAATAGAGAGAAGGGAGCGAGAGAGAAGATACGTGAGGGAAAATGAGAGAGGAAAGGGAGAGGAGGATAGAGCGAGGCGAGAGAGACAGAGAGGAAACGGAGAGGGTGAGAGGCAGAGAGACAGTGGGTGAGTGAGAGAGAGAGAAAATGGAAAGGGGAGAGGGAGTTAGAGAGGGGCAAGCAGAGAGAAGAAGAGATAAAGAGGCCAGAGAGAGAGGCGGAGAGGGAGAAGGTGGAGAGACAGCGAGTGGGACAGATGGAGAAAGAAACTGGAATGGGAGAGGGGTGAGTGACGGGGGGATACATTCTGCCACCTTCATTACAGTCTGGTATTGGGGGGAAGAGCCTCTGCACAGGACCGAAAGAAGCTGCAAAGGGTTGTGAATTTAGTCGGCTCCATTTGGGTTAAAGTTAAAGTCTGTCCCGAGCCTTGAGGCTCATCAGGCCGGTGCTTATGCCGGTTTCCGTGGCGTGAAGCGACTGAGAGTACGAGACTCCCCCCCGAATAGGACACCAGTCTATCGCGAGGTTAACCCCCAGCATTTGCCGGTGCCCATTCTCAGCTGGGTGGACTGGAGTGTGTGGTTAAGTGCCTTGCTCAAAGACACAACACGCTGCCTTGGGCGAGACTCGAAACCACAACCTTCAGACCGTGAGTCGGACGCTCTAACCAAATAGCAGAACATTTCAAATATATCAACTGTTGGTGAATACAGCGTACGTAAAGAAACCGTCAAGGGCAAACTAAACAGTCTAGTCCACCAGCAATAACAGGAACGATTCTCCAATCCCCAATAAAGTATGTAATAATAAGTTATTTCGAAGTATCTACTCTGCCAGGGTCTGGAGTCATGGAAAGGAAATGCTGAGTTTTTTCATGATGTAACTGGAAAATGGTACAAACTAGTGTGACATGGTTTTTAGATTTAGCATGATAAATTCCTACGTGGTAAAGACAGTGATGTGCGAGTTGTCAGAGAAGAAATACAAATATTGCCAACATTTACTAATATTTATTGGCAATATTACTCCTGTTCAGGGAAGCAAGCAATTCCATGTGTGGTCCCGCACAGAATGGAGCCCTGTCTGTCATGATATAGACTGCATCGATTATTTTAGTATCGGGATCGCGCGGTGCATTTTTTTACTGGCACTCCAGGCGAGGTGAAATTTGGCGATGTGGAGAATTATGAGTACGGGTTTTATTTTTTTATTTCGCATTCCCCGCGAGGTGAAACTGGGCGATGGGGAGAATTATGAGGGCGGGTTTTATTTTCTGCCATTCCCTGCGAAGTGAAATTGGGCGAATTGGGGAATTGGGAGGGGGAGGACGCCAGGATGATCCAATGCAATTTAATGAAATTCGTTGTGCGAGATAATCCATGGTAAATAAAAGATAACGTGTTTAAAAGTAATTTATAGAGGAAAATGAAAGGCAAAGTGTTACCTGAATAGCGATTTGCTTAACATCCTGGAAATTTCTCTTGTATAAATTGTCAGGTCGCCTGGAAGACTGTTCAAGTGTAAATGCGGTGAACAGTTAAGTAAGAAATAGTCCGTTGATAGTCTCAGTACGAAGCTTTTATCCCACTGTCAGAAAAAGGTTTTCCAACTCCAACTTCGTCTCGACATTATGAGGCAGAAACCGGAGTATCGTGTGCAACTTGTGCTCCTTGTTTTAGAAATACCCTCTCGCAACAGAGGAATGTTCTCCATCTTGGCCTCTGACGTGGCGGGACTGTAACGGGGATTGGATTACGTGGACCGGAGGCTCTGTCACCAAGCTGTTCCTTTTAAATAATGACCTGTGCGTTCATTCACGCTGAACCAGTTAAAAGAATCTCCATGAGTAAATCTCCGAGTTCTCGTAATTTAGTGTGGTCCTTGGCTGACACCCTAGCAAAATTGTCCAGCCGTTGAAATAGCGCCCTCTGAATAATTTCGGGAGCCGCATAGTACTCCCGCAGTCTCTCCCATGCTTTGCGTAAGGCTAGTTTGGGGTTGCTGGCGTACACTGAGCGTATGCGTTTCACCTGTTCACTTGATTCCTTTCCCAGCCATTTAGTCATCAGGTCCAACTCTTGGGTTGCCGTGAGCTGGACTCCGCCGCTGGCACTGGTGAATGAGGAGTACCACGCACGGTAATTTTCAGGCTTATCGTCAAACTGGTACAGTCCTGAATTGACGAGGTCTCGTCGCGCTAAATACTGTGCCAAGGGTTCTGCTGCAGGTGGTGTGCTAGCCGGGGGAATATGTTGGGGAACATATGACTGAGCGTGGACGTTCATGATGGGATTTGATGTTCTGACTTCAGCCTTTGTCTCTGATCCCGCCGGATCTGGTAAGTTTGGTGTCGGGAAGTATTCGTAGTCAGCCCTTTCATACTGTGAGTTGTCTTCCCCAGGTGGACGCAATGCAACGAAGCTTCCCTGTGATTCCACACGAGATGGGACGCCACAGGCAAGTATGGAGAGGGAGAATGAATCTGCAGGTCAATTTGAGATTGGACATATTCTCTGGTGCGTTCCAATTTGGCCCTTTCTGACACAGATTTTCCTGCCTCGTCTAGAACGTGCATTTCACCGCATCAGCTTCTCGTTGTAGAGTCAGCACTTCTAACTCTGTATCTATCCTTGCCTTTTCCTTCTGGTTTTCCGCTTCTCCGGCAGCTTTTTCCATTTTCAGTTTTGCTTCTCGGTTAGCGTATGACGCTCGCACCTTGGCGGCTTCTGCTTCAGCTCCTGCGAGGGCAGCCACACTTGTCCACGTCCGACTGCTCTCGGCGCTGAGTGCAAGCGACTCGGTGCTTGATCGCGAAGCCATCGTACCACTTGTCGAAACATCTAATGATTCCGCCTTTTCACTGTAGTGTTCTCCTGCAGTGTGTTGAAACTCCGACTAAACACCAAGTTAAACCGGAACCAATGAAGACAGAGTCCTACTAGGGTTAACCATGACTATGACTATTTACTGTTCACTCTTCCGCAGTAACATCGTATGATGAAAACTGTTGATAAAAAAAATACAAACATACACAGCGTCTGTTTCATTCTGGACCCCACCCGCGCTCTCTCCTTTTAGCGAGAGTCTCCAGCCGCCCCGAGTAGGGAGAGGGGGTACTCAGACGGAATATAAGGTGCTGATCCTGGACCCTGAGGGTGGCCTCATTTTAGCACAAGAAGAGGCGATGAGTTGACACGTCGCAACAGGAATGGGAATCGGAATGAAAATGTTTGGACACCGGAAGTACCGCTCGAAGCGGATAGTTCAAAGGTTAATTTACTATCAAAGCAGGTATTTATGAACAACTGAGTTTCTGTTCTCCCCCACAGAGTCACGAAACAAAGAAAGAACATGAAAGATGTCCAGAGAGAAAACTCAAACTCCCAGCCCACCCCCGTATAAAAAAGAACGGCATCCCGATCATCAACCCCCAAAACCCACCCCTCCCGCACAAATGGGAACCCCCCCCCCCAAAAAAAAAACAACCCTACCCCGCACAACTGCGGAGGATCTGGTGTCACCGGTGTCGAGGCGGCCGCATCGGGAGCAGCGGACACAACGGGCGACCCCGGAAGATTCACAGGTGAAGTGTCGCCTCACCTGGAAGGATGTTTGGACAACGGAGAGAGTTCGGCCGTCCGGCCCTTTCACTGTGACACCCCGAACTCCACATCAAATCCGTCCACACGAATCTGGGTGAACTTTAATGACCAATAAATATAATTCCTCTCAGCGATCAGCTGTCTGAGTGATTCCCTGACTCTGAGAGGAAGGGGTGTCTATGGTCCACATTGTCAGGGTGTTGAGTTTACCAGGAGACAGAGACTGCAGGGACGGGAGGTTTTCTGTTGACTAATACACTGTGTGTGGACCCCGCTGGCAATTCTGGTGTTGTGACCCGAATGGAGACAAACACCACGCTGCCCACTCCACCAACAACACGGCACAGCCGGACACATAACAGGGGACTTTACATCTCACAACACTGGATTCAGTGATGAAACCCGGGATTAATGTTGTTGTCCCACTGAAATCATCAGAAACGTCCATTCAGGTGTTTTTAAATACCAGCGCTCCCCCACAGGTGACGTCACACAGGCGTACCCACGCTCTGACGTCACATATGATTTCCCAACACCGGGATCTCTCCTCACGTGCGCGGTGTCTTACGTCACCCACGCGCTGGAGAGCTCGAGCTTTGTCGGTTTAACGGCTGAGGTACTATTCACGTGACCGGCCCCGCCCCCACAGCTGTCACAGAGGATTCAGGAGATGCGCTCTTCTCATTGGTGCGAACCGATGTCAATCACCGGTTACAACCAATAGCGGAGGCGGACTAGCCGAGAAGGCGTTACCCCCGCTGACACCGTCTCCCGAACTTTCCGTCACGGCGGAACAAATCCCAAAGTAAATGTCCGCTTTCTGATTTATTTCCATTTCCCTCCGAGGGAAGTTGGGGCGTTTGTGAAGCGTCTCCTGCGGCCGGAGTCTGATGTGTCGCTGAGAGGTAGGAGGAGACCGCTCGGCCCGTCGGTTTGATGCCGGTTCCCCGGGGAGGGAGAGGGGGATTTTATTGAAAGGATGAAGACGGTGAGAGAGGGGGCGGACAGGATGTTTGTCCCGGTGGGGACAGGAGGGGCTCATCTGTGGAAATGTCTGAGCCCACGGTGGTGGCGAGCAGAGGGATTCACCACATTGGGGGGCAAACACCGGCAGACTGTTGCCCTGCAAGCGGGGCCGATGGTCCGGACAAAGTGGGGACGGGAGCGGTGTTGGGGACCCGGGTCTGATTGAATGACAGGACGTGATAGAGGGGCCGAGTGGCCGGCTGCTGTTCCCGGTGTCCGTGTGTTTCGATACGAGGAATAACCAGACCCTTCCCGGGCCCGCAGGATGTCCCGGTCGGTCCCGGAGTGAGGACAGACTCCCCCAACATCTAAACACATCCCCCTCTCCCTCACCCCGACCCCCTCAATCCGCTCCCCGTCCCTCCCCACCGTCTCCACCCAAACCTTTCACCGCCATATCCCCAAACGGTACCACTCCTCTTTCTGCCCCTCTCCCCCTCTCCGTCCCTCCCCACCGTCTCTACCCAAACCCTTCACCGGCATATCCCCAAACGGTACCCCTCCTCTTTCTGTCCCTCTCCCCCTCTCCGTCCCTCCCCACCGTCTCTACCCAAACCTTTCACCGCCATATCCCCAAACGGTACCCCTCCTCTTTCTGTCCCTCTCCCCCTCTCCGTCCCTCCCCACCGTCTCTACCCAAACCTTTCACCTCCATATCCCCAAACGGTACCCCTCCTCTTTCTGTCCCTCTCCCCCTCTCCGTCCCTCCCCACCGTCTCTACCCAAACCTTTCACCGCCATATCCCCAAACGGTACCACTCCTCTTTCTGCCCCTCTCCCCCTCTCCATCCGTCCCCACCGTCTCTACCCAAACCTTTCACCGCCATATCCCCAAACGGTACCCCTCCTCTTTCTGTCCCTCTCCCCCTCTCCATCCGTCCCCACCGTCTCTACCCAAACCTTTCACCGCCATATCCCCAAACGGTACCCCTCCTCTTTCTGTCCCTCTCCCCCTCTCCGTCCCTCCCCACCGTCTCTACCCAAACCTTTCACCGCCATATCCCCAAACGGTACCACTCCTCTTTCTGCCCCTCTCCCCCTCTCCATCCGTCCCCACCGTCTCTACCCAAACCTTTCACCGCCATATCCCCAAACGGTACCCCTCCTCTTTCTGCCCCTCTCCCCCTCTCCGTCCCTCCCCACCGTCTCTACCCAAACCTTTCACCGCCATATCCCCAAACGGTACCCCTCCTCTTTCTGTCCCTCTCCCCCTCTCCGTCCCTCCCCACCGTCTCTACCCAAACCTTTCACCGCCATATCCCCAAACGGTACCACTCCTCTTTCTGTCCCTCTCCCCCTCTCCGTCCCTCCCCACCGTCTCTACCCAAACCTTTCACCGCCATATCCCCAAACGGTACCCCTCCTCTTTCTGCCCCTCTCCCCCTCTCCGTCCCTCCCCACCGTCTCTACCCAAACCTTTCACCTCCATATCCCCAAACGGTACCCCTCCTCTTTACCACCTGCCACCCCCCTCTCCCCCTCTCCGTCCCTCCCCACCGTCTCTACCCAAACCTTTCACCTCCATATCCCCAAACGGTACCCCTCCTCTTTCTGTCCTGACCACCTGCCAGCCCTCTCCCCTCTCCGTCCCTCCCCACCGTCTCTACCCAAACCTTTCACCTCCATATCCCCAAACGGTACCCCTCCTCTTTCTGTCCCTCTCCCCCTCTCCGTCCCTCCCCACCATCTCTACCCAAACCTTTCACCTCCATATCCCCAAACGGTACCCCTCCTCTTTCTGTCCCTCTCCCCCTCTCCGTCCCTCCCCACCGTCTCTACCCAAACCTTTCACCTCCATATCCCCAAACGGTACCCCTCCTCTTTCTGCCCCTCTCCCCCTCTCCGTCCCTCCCCACCGTCTCTACCCAAACCTTTCACCGGCATATCCCCAAACGGTACCCCTCCTCTTTCTGTCCCTCTCCCCCTCTCCGTCCCTCCTCACTGTCTCTACCCAAACCTTTCACCTCCATATCCCCAAACGGTACCCCTCCTCTTTCTGTCCCTCTCCCCCTCTCCGTCCCTCCCCACTGTCTCTACCCAAACCTTTCACCTCCATATCCCCAAACGGTACCCCTCCTCTTTCTGCCCCTCTCCCCCTCCCCGTCCCTCCCCACCGTCTCTACCCAAACCTTTCACCTCCATATCCCCAAACGGTACCCTCCTCTTTCTGTCCCTCTCCCACTCTCCGTCCCTCCCCACCGTCTCTACCCAAACGTTTCACCGCCATATACCCAAATGGTACCCCTCCTCTTTCTGCCCCGGCCACCTGCCGCCCCCCTCTCCCCCTACCCGTCCCTCCCCACCGTCTCTACCCAAACCTTTCACCGCCATATCCCCAAACGGTACCCCTCCTCTTTCTGCCCCGACCACCTGCCACCCCCCTCTCCCCCTCTCCGTCCCTCCCCACCGTCTCTACCCAAACCTTTCACCTCCATATCCCTAAACGGTACCCCTCCTCTTTCTGCCCCTCTCCCCCTCTCCGTCCCTCCCCACCATCTCTACCCAAACCTTTCACCTCCATATCCCTAAACGGTACCCTCCTCTTTCTGTCCCTCTCCCCCTCTCCGTCCCTCCCCACCGTCTCTACCCAAACCTTTCACCTCCATATCCCCAAACGGTACCCCTCCTCTTTCTGTCCCTCTCCCCCTCTCCATCCCTCCCCACCGTCTCTACCCAAACCTTTCACCACCATATCCCCAAACAGTACCCCTCCTCTTTCTGTCCCGACCACCTGCCACCCCCTTCTCCCCCTCTCCGTCCCTCCCCACCGTCTCTACCCAAACCTTTCACCGGCATATCCCCAAACGGTACCCCTCCTCTTTCTGCCCCTCTCCCCCTCTCCGTCCCTCCCCACCGTCTCTACCCAAACCTTTAACCGGCAAATCCCAAAGGGTACCCCTCCTCTTTCTGTCCCGACCACCTGCCACCCCCTTCTCCCCCTCTCCGTCCCTCCCCACCGTCTCTACCCAAACCTTTCACCGGCATATCCCCAAACGGTACCCCTCCTCTTTCTGCCCCTCTACCCCCTCCGTCCCTCCCCACCGTCTCTACCCAAACCTTTCACCGGCAAATCCCAAAGGGTACCCCTCCTCTTTCTGTCCCGACCACCTGCCACCCCCTTCTCCCCCTCTCCGTCCCTCCCCACCGTCTCTACCCAAACCTTTCACCGGCATATCCCCAAACGGTACCCCTCCTCTTTCTGTCCCTCTCCCCCTCTCCGTCCCTCCCCACCATCTCTACCCAAACCTTTCACCGGCATATCCCCAAACGGTACCCCTCCTCTTTCTGCCCCTCTCCCCCTCTCTGTCCCTCTCCACCGTCTCTACCCAAACCTTTCACCTCCATATCCCCAAACGGTACCCCTCCTCTTTCTGTCCCTCTCCCCCTCTCCGTCCCTCCCCACCGTCTCTACCCAAACCCTTCACCTCCATATCCCCAAACGGTACTCCTCCTCTTTCTGTCCCTCTCCCCCTCTCCGTCCCTCCCCACCGTCTCTACCCAAACCTTTCACCATCATATCCCCAAACGGTACCCCTCCTCTTTCTGTCCCTCTCCCCCTCTCCGTCCCTCCCCACCGTCTCTACCCAAACCTTTCACCGCCATAAACGGTACCCCTCCTCTTTCTGTCCGGCCTCAGTCCCCCCCCTCTCCCCCTCTCCCTCTCTCTCTCTCTGTCTCTCTCTTTCTCTCTCTCTCTCTCTCTCTCTCTCTCTCTCTCTCTCTCTCTCTCTCTCTCTCTCTCTCTCTCTCTCTCTCTCTCTCTCTCTCTCTCTCTCTCTCTCCCTCTCTCTCTCTCTCTCCCTCCTCTTCCCCTCCACTGTCTCTCTCTCTCTCTCTTTGTTTCTCACTATCTCTCTGTCTCTCTCTCTTTTCCCCCTCATTATGTCTCTTTCTCTCTCTCCCTCCCTCTCTCATCCTTCCCTCACAACTGTCTCCCTTCTCTCCCACACTCTCTCTCCCCCTGTCTGTCTCTGACATTTTTCTCGTCCCCCCTCTCACTCTATCTCCTTCCCTCGGCGTCCTTCTCTCCGTCAAAGCTGAACAAGTCCCAAAGTAAATGTCTGCTCTCTGATTTATTTCCATTTCCCTCCGAGGGAACAAAATCTTTTACATCAGCTGTTGAGAAAATCACCTTTGTTCTACCTCCATGTGAGATGAAGAGAGGTGAGTTACTAACAGAGAGAGACAAAAGGTAAAATACCTATTGGGCGCCCGGTCGGTCTCCGCAGTCCCCAGAGTGGTGCAGACACTAACTCAGTCTGTCTGCTTGGCTCTCCCTGTACTGGGATCCTGTTCATAACGCCAAATGTTAACATTGTATCTGAATAAAACTCAGTCTGTCTGCTTGACTCTCCCTGTACTGGGATCCTGTTCATGATGCCAAATGTTAGCATTGAATCTGAATAAAACTCAGTCTGTCTGCTTGGCTCTCCCTGTACTGGGATCCTGTTCATGATGCCAAATGTTAGCATTGAATCTGAATAAAACTCAGTCTGTCTGCTTGGCTCTCCCTGTACTGGGATCCTGTTCATGATGCCAAATGTTAACATTGTATCTGAATAAAACTCAGTCTGTCTGCTTGACTCTCACTGTACTGGGATCCTGTTCATGATGCCAAATTTTAACATTGTATCTGAATAAAACTTCAGTCCGTCTGCTTGGCTCTCCCGATACTGGGATCCTGTTCATGATGCCAAATGTTAACATTGAATCTGAATAAAACATGGGAGACCAGCTTCTTATCGTCCCCACAGTTGATAGCGCATTCTCCTGCAGGAGTTTGAGACCCAGTTGTCAAAGGGAAGGCACGTAAGCACTGCCACCATCTGACAAGTGGACGGACTTAGTCAGGTTACAGCCGTATATTTACACATAGTAAGCCCCATACATTACTATTGCAAGATGTTATTTGAACTGGTACACCCACCAAGTCTGTTGGTGCAAAACATAATTGCTTAGATAAGAGAGTTCGAAAAATGAAGGTTTAAATTACAGATGGATGTGCTGTCCAGTCCTTACCAGTTATTCCCTTCGCAAGGCCCTGATTAATTACAGACAGATGCTGATTCCTGTCCTTATCGGTGAGTCCTCCTCCCTTTACTCAAACGAGGGTACAATGTATAATGTTATCAGCTAAAGAGGGTGCAATGTGTAATGTTATCAGCTAAAGAGGGTGCAAGGTGTAATGTTATCAGCTCACAGTGTGTCTCTCTGCAAGCTGCAGAGAACTGGTAATGAGCCTGTCTTAGCTAACCGCTGAAGACAGAGTTTACTCCAGTTCAAAAATTCCAATTCAGTCTCAATTATTCTTTTATCCAAAGGTTACAAAGGTTCAAAATGATTTTATAAAATACATCCTCAATTCCTCAGGAGGGTCCAGGGGAAATATTTATGTTCAATATAGAAACTGGTTTTACCTGTATGTATTATGGCGATGCAAAAGTTGCTGGAGAATTTACAAGTGGGAAGAAGTGGAGTGATATTTGGAAATCTGACCTTTTTAAAGCGTAATTTAGCAAGCAAAACATATATGGACAATGTGCAAAAGCTGTGGTGAGAAAATACTTCATAACCTGTTACAGGCCTGCTACATAGGTTGTGTGAGAGTGCAGATGAACTCGATCGAACCCAGAGGAGATGAAAGTTGTTATCAACAGTGCTTTGCCGGCTGTTAAAATAAATACCTCTCCAGGTAAAATTCACTGTGCACATGTTGTCACTGGGTTAAATAAATGCACAATACAAGATTTATGTGCACACTGGTCATTACAAATGAGAGGGGACATTGCTGGGAAGGTGGGGAGACCTCCAGTGTCCTTGATGCCCTCACCTACAAGATGTAACCCTGCACTTTATGGAGTTGGAACTTGAAATGGATGAATTCCGGATCATCCAGGAGCTGGAGGGGGTGATTG
This sequence comes from Mobula hypostoma, assembly GCF_963921235.1. Taxonomy (NCBI): domain Eukaryota; kingdom Metazoa; phylum Chordata; class Chondrichthyes; order Myliobatiformes; family Myliobatidae; genus Mobula; species Mobula hypostoma. Next base: position 61,592 of record NW_026948223.1, read on the forward strand.
ATAAGACATTAGGAGAGGTGAGTTACACCCAAGGTGCAGGACACAGGAAACTGGGTGAGAGTCAGGAAGGGGAATGGGTTTAAAAAGCCACCGCAGAGTACTCTTGCTGCTATCCTGCACAAGAACAGGTGGGACCACTTTAGAAACTGCTGGGGGGATTACCTGGCAGAGGAAAGTCAAAGGGGTGATAGGAGATTCACTAGTTAGGGGAACAGAACAACAGGGGACTAATATCCTAGTGGTAATGCTTCTAGTGTGGGGTGAGGGGTGATGAGGTTAAAATAAGTTGTAGGGGGAATGGGAGCCAGACTGACAGAACAGATAGTGGGGAGGGTGAATTGAATTGATTTGACTTTATTACATACATCCTTCCTATACATGAAGAGTAGAAATCTTTACGTCACATCTCCATCTAAATGTGCAATGTGTAATTTATAGTCATTTATAATAAATAGTTCGTACATAGGACAGTCAATATAGCATAGAAATGCAATTGTATCAGCATGAATTAATCAGTCTGATGGCCTGGTAGAAGAAGCTGTCCCAGAGCCTGTTGGTCCTTTTGCTGTGGTACCGTTTCCTGGATGGTAGCAGCAGGAACAGTTTGTGGTTGTGGTGAATTGGGTCCCCAATATCCTTTGGGCCCTTTTTACACACCTGTCTCTGTAAATGTCCTGAATAGTGGGAAGTTCACATCTACAGATGAGCTGGGCTGTCCGCACCACTCTCTGCAGGTTCCTGCGATTAAGGGAAGTACAGTTCCCATACCAGGCAGTGATGCAGCCAGTCAGAATGCTCTCAATTGTGTCCCTGTAGAAAGTCCTTAGGATTTGGGGCCCCATCCCAAACCTCTTCAACCATCTGAGGTGAAAGAGGTGCTGTTGTGCTCTTTTCACAACACAGCCGGTATGTACAGACCATGTGAGATCCTCGGTGATGTTTATGCCGAGGAACTTAAAGCTGTTCACCCTCCCAACCCCAGATCCATTGATGTCAACAGGGGTTAGCCTGTCTCCATTCCTCCTGTCGTCCACAATCAGCTCCTTTGTTTTTGTGACAATGAGGGAGAGTTTGTTTTCTTGACCCCAGTCAGATGTTGTTCAGACCTCAGATAGAGTCAGCAATCAAATGGTTGAGTATGGTGCGATGAATGTGCTGAGCTGTGTATATCACAATGCAAGAAGCATCGTAGGAAAGCCAGATGAGCTCAGGACAGGGAATTATGATATTGTAGCCATTATTGGGACTTGTTTGCACCCGACAGTCTGAGGGATTTTGAGGAACAAATTTGTAGAGAGATCACAGACCATGCCAAGAAACAAAGGTTGATTCAGTAAGTGATTTTAACTTCCCATATATTGACTGGGACTCCCATACTGTAAAAGGACTAGATGGGGTAGAGTTTGTCAAATGTGCCCTTAATCAGTACGTGGAATTCCTCACGTTTAAGTGTGCAATAAGCTGTTAGGAAATGATCCAGGGCTGCTGACAGAAATTAGTGATTATAATGCCATGAGATTCAAAGTACATATGGAAAAAGAGAGGTCTGGACCACGGGTTGAGATTCTAAATTGGAGAAAGGTCAATTTTGATGGTATCAGAAAAGATCTGACAAGTGTGGTTTGGGACAGGCGTTTTCTGGCAAAGGAGTACTTGGTAAGTGGGAGGCCTTCAGAAGTGAAATTTTGAGGGTGCAGAGATTGTACGTGCCTGCCAAAATTAAAGTTGAAAGGTAACTGGTGCAGGGAACCTTGGGTTTCAAGAGATATTGAGTCCCCGGATATTTTGTTCTTCTAAATGCCTCAGACTGTTGGGTGCTACCAAGACTCATTAATGACCACAATATCATAATTCCACACCCTGAGCTCATCCGACATTTTGTTTTCGTCGTCTTCTGCAGGTTTCTAAAAGTTTCCCAATAGTTTTTGCTCTTTTGTTTGCCCTCTCTTTAGCTTTTATATTGGCTTTGGCTTCTCATTTCATCCACAGTTGTGTCCTCCTGCCTTTCCAATGCTTCCACTTCTTTGGGATGTATCGATCACTCAGCTCCCGAATTGCTCCCAGAAACTCCAGCCATTGCTGCTTCGTTGTCACTCCTACCAGTTTTCCTTTCCGAACAAGTTTGTCCAGCTTCTCTGTCATAGGAACATGGAGAGGTTCAGTACAGAAACAGGCTATTTGGCCCATCTGGTCAATGCTGAAATAGCATTTAAGCTGTCTAATGCAACTAGAACCTTTGCACTGGGACAAAGTCTTTAGAGGACAGTGGTGTTTTCTAACAACCCTTTAGAAGCAGGGAAAATGACCCATAACGTGGAAATGAGTCGTAATTAAGGAGGTTAACTACCAATGTCATGCTTCTCAGAACAGAGATTAGAGGGGCGAAGAGCATCCCAGAGGTTCAGTACAGAAACAGGCTATTTGGCCCATCTAGTCAATGCTGGAAAAAACATTTAAAGTCTCTACTGCAACTACCTGCACTGGGACTTTCGCCTTCAGACCCCTATCATCCAGCTCCCATCCAAACTTCTTTTAAATGGTGAAACCGAGCTCATGCTCACTACTTGTGCTGGCAACTCATTCCACACACTCATGACCATTTCAGTAAAGAGCTTTCCTCAATGTTCCTGTTAAATTTTCACCTTTCCCACTTACCCGTGAACTCTGGTTGTTATCCCACCCAACCTCAGTGGAAATAACTGCTTGCATTTACCCTATTTATACCCTCATAATTTTGTATACTTGTAACAAATTCTCAAAGCAATGTATAATTTCCTTCTTTATGTTTTGAGCCTTTTTGAGGTGTGTAAGATTATGAGGGGCTTTGATCATGTGGATAGCCAGAGGTTTTTACCCAGGGCTGAAATGCTTACACGAGGGGGCATAGTTTTAAGGTGCTTGGAAATAGGTACCGAGGGGATGTCAGGGGTAAGTTTTTTACACAGAGAGTGGTGGGTGTGTGGAATGCACTGCCGGCTATTTGTGTGAGAGTGTTTCAGTTACTGTGGGGCCAGGAGCCCATGCAGCTCAGTGGGAACAGGGAATAATACCAATGGAGAGAGTCAAACTGAGCCAGCTCACAGATTGGAGATGGCAGAAATGCCCCATTCTTATAGAGACAGGAAGAGCATCACAGAGTTTAATGGTCATTCCAGATACCAGCACTGTGCCCTGTTAGAAGATGATTTTGCTCTCCAACTTGGGTTGAACTTCACTGTAACAGTGTAATCCCAGATCACACTTTGACAACTCAAGTGATCTCATCTGAAAGGTTTTCCTACACCCATTGATGGATTTTGTAAATCTTTTTGCAGGTTAAAAATGACAAGGAATTTGTCTGCTGGAATCTCGAACACAACACGCCAATTTTGCTGTCTCTGTCCAGATATTTAATAGTCATAGTCATACTTTATTGATCCCGGGGGAAATTGGTTTTCGTTACAGTTTCACCATACAGTGGAAGAAGTGGAACAAGGCATTCACTCAATCATCCCTCCTGCTCAGACTGTGGGGAGTGATTCTCTCGACCATCAGACCGATTGGCGGGCCCGTAATTTTAAACAGGGGGGAATCCATTCATCTGCTCAGACAGTGGGAATGGATTCAATCGGTCATCTCAACTGAGGGTACATCAGCAAGTTCACACTGGACAAGACCATTCACCTGTTCTGTGTGTGAGAAGGGCTTCAGTCGGTCTTTCCATCTGTGGACACACCAGTCAGTTCACCCTGGGCAGGGGCTAGTCATCTGCTGAACTTGTCGGGAACAATTCACTCGATCACCTGACCTAATGTCTCACCAGCGAGTTCACACCGGGGAGCAGCCATTCACCTGCTCGGACTGCGGGAAGGGATTCACTTGCTCATCTCAACTGAAGGTACATCAGCGAGTTCACACTGGAGAGAGGCCATTCATCTGCTCAGACTGTGGGAAAGGATTCACTCAGTCATACCATCTGCTGACACACCAGCGAGTTCACACTGGGGAGAGACCGTTCACCTGCGCAGACTGTGGGAAGAGATTCACTTGGTCAACCGATCTGGTGACACACCAGCGAGTTCACACTGGGGAGAGGCCGTACACCTGTTCAGACTGTGGGAAGGGATTCATTTGCTCATCTGAACTGAAGGTACATCAGCGAGTTCACACTGGGGAGAGGCCGTACACCTGCTCAGACTGTGGGAAGGGATTCACTCAGTCATCGAGCCTACAGAGACACCAGCGAGTTCACACTGGAGAGAGGCCGTTCACCTGCTCTCAATGTGGGAAGGGATTCGCTCAGTCATCTAACCTTGTGACACACTACCGTGTTCACACTGGGGGGAAGTTTCAATAAGCTGCATACTGGGTATTTGTCCATCACTGGTGCTGAATGCAATTTCGAGAGTGACTGTCGGTGCTGAACTCTGCAATTATTGCTGCTGCTCACCACACCTCAAATGGCCGACGCTTCACTGGAAATGTCTGCTGGGGAGGGAGTGACGGCTTTGGTAGAAGTGAGCACAGGAGAAGGAGGGACGCGCTGATTTAAAATGGGCGAATCCTTGGTTAATGTGGCCGCCAGGGATGGAGTGAGACACTGACTTACAATGGCCACTGTCGCTCACAGAATCTATGGCGAAGGAACATGCGGTGCCCGTGGATACAATCCCGGGATCGAGTGTCTTATTGATTGTAATAACAGTGTTTTAATTTGTGTTTTATATAGTCTTGGGCATTGTATATATGTTTTAATTCTAATAATGTTGTCATTGAATAAACTAATGTATATATCTCAGATATTCACACATACACATTTTCATGTGGGTTGTGGGGAGGAGGGTGAGGGGTTTGGGAGGAAGAGGAGTGACGGGATGAGGAGTGGGCTGATGAGACGGTGACCGTGGCGAAGTCACTGATTCAATAGGGGACGAAAAGGGGAGGCGAAAGTTCCTGTCACAAACTGGTGGCCAACATGGAGAAGATAAGGACGAGGTGAGGAAGAGTGAAACGTCAGAAAAGGAGCGGGACTGATGGGACGAGGAGGGAGGGGAAGTGATGGGACGGGGATGGAGAGGAAGTGATGGGACGGGTATTGGGAGGGGAAGTGATGGGACGGGGAGGGAGAGGAAGTGATGGGACGGGTATTGGGAGGGGCAGTGATGGGACGGGTATTGGGAGGGGAAGTGATGGGACGGGGAGGGAGAGGAAGTGATGGGACGCGTATGGGGAGTGATGGGACGAGGAGGGAGGGGAAGTGATGGGACGGGGAGGGAGAGGAAGTGATGGGACGGGGAGGGGGGGAAGTGATGGGACGAGGAGGGAGAGGAAGTGATGGGACGGGGAAGGAGGGGAAGTTATAGAATTTGAAGGGAGGCAGGGGGCTGATAGGACAGGGTGGGGACTAATAGGATGGGGAGTGCGGAGGGGTGACTTACTCAATAGTGGATGAAGGGTGGGTGGTGATATTTCCTTCGCTAATAAAAGGGGAGGGGTGTGCTCGAGGGGCAAAGGGAGAGCGAGGGGTCAGGACGCGGTCAGGGCTGATGGGACGGAGAGTTGAGTGTCATAACGGAGGGAGAGGGGAGAGACTAACTCAACGACGGAAGGAAGGGATCGGGTGGGGGAGCGAAATTTCCCATATGGAAATGCTCACCACCCAGGATGTGGTGGGTGGCGGAAGAAAGGACAAGGGGACAGAGAGGGGAGGGTGTCAGGGGTGACGGGGAGAGTTGGGGAGTGACTCACTGGGTAACACAGAGAGAGAGACATAGAGGGCGACGAGGAGAGGCGGAAATTAACATCGCAAAATGGCGGCCACCCAGCAGAAAGTGCACCTGCACAACATCGAAGTGGTGGGGAGAGGAAAGCGAGTTGTATGCGGGAATGGGTTTGAGGGTGATGAGATGGGAAATAGGGTGACGAGATGATGAGTGTGAGGGAGTGACACACTTCATGGTGGAGGAAGTGGGAGGGAGGGTCATACACTGCCGCAAAATCGCTGTCTGCAGAAGGTTAAATAGAGAGTTGCAACAGCGGGCATCGAGGGAAAGAAGAGGAGGGATGAGGGGTTGAGTTTGAATAAACAGGGAGGGAAGTGAGTGGAAGGTGAGGAAAAGGGTGTGCTTCATTCTACGATGCTGGGGGAGCAGCTGTCAATGCTAACCATCACAGAATGGCCGCCAACCAAGGTGAGATGGACGGTGATAGAGGGGAGAGCGAGGGGACAGAGAGCGGAGTGTTTCAAGGGTGACCGGATGCCGAGGGTGGGACAGGGCGACTCGTAACAAGGGATCTGAACACTGGGGGGGAATGTAGCTACGGGAAGAGGTTGGCACCGTTACCACCCCTTCCCATCTCCAAAATACCACCTTCACTGTTCTCCCTCCCCCGCCCCTCAGGCCGCTCGGCCCGAATCCCTCTGGCTGTCCCGTGCAGTGGGGAACGTGACGTCACTGAGGCCCCTCAAAGGCAGGAGACGGCGCGGGCTCGCTGGAGAAGATGGAGGCGAGGTCTGTCGGTGCGGGCTGGTTAGCAGAGAGAAGGATGAAAAGGAGGGATCAAATTGAGGAGGTGAGGGGAGAAAGAAAAGGTGAGGAGGGGAGACGAGATGAGTAAAACCATCATCGCCTCTTCGTCGTCCATTACCCACTCCCTCAACCTCTCTCTCCCTCACTCCCCTCTCTTCCCCGTCCCCTTTTCCTTCTCTATCTCTTCCCCCACCTCTCTCTCCCCACCCTGTCCTCCAGCCCCTCTCACCACCCTTTATTTCGTTTCTCCCACTGTCCCTATCTCTTTCTCTCTCTACCCCTCTTGGTCCCACCCGTCTCTTCCTACCCTCTATCATTCTCTAGGCCCCCAGTCTCTCTTCCCTCTCCCACACCTCCTCGCCCCGTCTCTGTATCCCGGGTCTCATCCCAAATCTCTCCCTCACCCCGGCTGCTCTGTCATCTACGATTTCTCTCCCTCTCCCTCACTGGCCTTTCTCCCCGTCTCACTGTCCTCCCTCCCCAGTCGTTCTCTCTCCGCCCTCCCAGATTCTCTCTCTCCAACAGTCTCTTTCAATGTTAAAAGCAAATTTATTATGAAAGTACACCCATGTCACCACATAGAGCTCTGAGATTCATTCTAAAAGCATAGAACATAGAAACATAGAAAACCTGCAGCACAATACAGGCAGTTCAGCCTACAAAGCTGTGCCGAAAAAGTCACTTTCTTGCAGGCATACACAGAAAAAAACGACATAAAATAATGACCATAATAGAATCACTGAAATATATCTGCTGATGGAAATTAGACAGGGCTTTCTTCCTCTAGGGTCCTCCACTCTCTCCTCACCCCCGTCTGTCTGCCCCAGACTCTCAGTCCCCCTCCAGACTCTCTATGCCAGAGCGCTTTCTCTCCCGTCTCTCTCCCGTCTCTCTCTCTCTCTCTCTCTCTCTCTCTCTCTCTCTCTGCAGTCTCCCTCTCTTTCCCCCATCACCTGAACGGTGACGTTGAGTGTGAGAAGTATGGTGGGGGTAAATCTCCCACTATCTCTCTCTGACTCCCTCTCTCTCCCCCTGTCTCCCCCTCTCTCCCCGTCTCTCTAAGCCAAATACTTATGTCACTCTTTTTTACATTCTGTCACAATGGAGGCGCTGGTAGATGGCGGACCCAAATGCAAGACACAGGCACTGAAGTACCAGGAGCAGAACCTGACCAGAGTAGGGACGTGACAGGATACAGATAAGAAGCAGGGACAAGAACGCAGACTTGGGCTTGGACCCAGAGCCAGAGATTGGACAAGGACCCAGAACCGGGATCTTGCCTCGGGTTCGGGCCCTAGAACCAGGCATGGACATGACATGACTGCAGGACTGGAGGCTGGGGTCTTGAGGCTTGAAGACAGGCTTGGCGTCTTAGGGTCTTGAGGCCTAGAGACAGGCTTGGGGTCCTGGGGTCTTGAGGCTTGAGGCTGGGGTCTGGGTCTTGAGGCTTGAGGATGCGGTCTGGGTTTTGAGGCTTGAGACTGGGGTCTGGGTCTTGAGGCTTGAGACTGGGGTCTGGGTCTTGAAGCTTGAGGCTGTGGTCTGGGTCTTGAGGCTTGAGGCTGGGGTCTGGGTTTTGAGGCTTGAGACTGGGGCCTGGGTCTTGAGGCTTGAGACTGGGGTCTGGGTCTTGAAGCTTGAGGCTGTGGTCTGGGTCTTGAAGCTTGAGGCTGGGGTCTGGGTCTTGAGGCTTGAGGCTGGGGTCTGGGACGAGGCTTGAGGCTGGGGTCTGGTTCTCGGGTCTTGGAATGCGGAGTCTGATAATTCGGAGGCTGGAGCTCAGAGACAGACTGGGAACTGAACATCAACATAGAGCTGGGACTTATCCTTCAAAAAGCCTGGACTCATCTTTAACACGACACGAACACGAGACTGGACAGTACATAGACTTAGAGCCGGGACTTATCCTTAGACAAGCCGGGACTCAACTTTATCTCCACACCAAGATGGGACAGGTCCCTCCGTCGGGTAACGGCAGGATGGCCGGACTTACCTAATAGAGGCAAAGACAAGACATGACCCCCCCCCCCCCGCAGGGCAACGGCTGAACAGCCTGATTTACCCAACGGAGGCGAGGGCAAGACAAGACAGATCCCCCCGCAGGGCAACTGCAGAACGGCCTGACTTACTCCACGGAGGCGAAGGCAAGAAGAGACAAACATCGAAGAACAACAGACAGTTCTATCTCTGCTTCGGGGTTGCTCCGAGTCACAGTTACGGCCAACGACCTCGGCTGGCTACGGGAACAGCTGGATCCTTACCTAGCTCGGAGTGGCTGACGGCCCTTCAGCTGGCCCGGGAAACAGCCGAATCCATACCACAAAGACAGCTGCGGCTACTGACAGCAAGGCTCCATGAGGGGATAGTTCCCCACTGCGGCCTAAAGATGGCAAGTGGCCGCTCTGGCCTTCCACCGGGAGGTTGCTCCCAGGGGATCTTGACAAGACAAACCAGCAGCCCACACTCAACCCCAAGACTGCTGATATTCCAAGCCCCAAGATAGGAATCAGTTGCCTATGATTAACTCAACCAAAACAAGGGACAACTGGAAGACCCGGAGTCCTGAGTCCACGGACCGGACCGTGAACCGGAATGCGGACTTTACGGACCGGACCATGACACATTAACAATATTCAAAAGTAAGCTTTTGAAACAAATTTCATTTTCCTCTCAACGAAAAACTGCACATTTTAGTTATCTTTATCTTTGAATTTTACTCAGCTTCATTTTCGCTGAATCTACAAAATTTTTTTGAAATGCTGGAAATTATTTAACAGCACCTCACCACACCTGCGGCTCAGGAACTATGCAGAAATAATTAACTGCATGTGTCATTTCATTAAATGCCAATATCCACGAAGGGTTCTGGCGTCACAAGAGAGTTTTCCTCTCCTGTTAAATAGCATCTGAATCGCAGAGTTCTCACTGAGCTGCCGCTCAGACACTCACAGCGATTCGCTGATCTTCAAAGCGGACAGAGAGAGCACACTCTGCGGAAGGAAGGTTTTCTGGTTCCGTAATCGAGCAGAGACCGGGAACAGCAGAGTGGAATGTGGCAGAAATTCCGAAGAATATCGTCTGGGCCGCTCAATTTATCTTTGCGACTTTGACCTTGGATCTTCGAATTACGCACACATTAAAAGTCGTTCAAGTGATTTACTACCCCGGTCTCGCTATCATTGCTCTTCCCGGTGAGTCTCTCTCCAAAGTTCAACTATAAAACAATACCTAGCTGCTTTCTAATGTTTATCACCCAATTGAAATTATTGCTACTGTCGCGCTCTCCAGGTAAGAAATCTCCGAAACTTCAAATTCTGCAACGATGCTCTTCACTGTAGCTCTTGTAATTGTGCTGGTGCAATGGCCATTGATCCATTCGGTAAACTCCGTTCAACCGTTGCTCACATCAGTTCATGAACGAGGTTTAATATTTTGCCTCTGGAAGCGTTGCTTTCTTTCAGTCGCTCCATCCCCTGTTCGAAAATATCGGCTTTTGAATCAAGTTGCTTCCTCTCCTTGTGTTTGCAGCGGAATTCAATCTGACTTCCAGGTGCGGATTATCCTCGCAGACAACCGGTCTGATGATGAACCACCCGCCAACGTCACCGCGCACCCAGCCCCGCCCAGCTCCGTACGTGCTGCTACGTCATCGAACAGAACATCCCGCCTTCCCACTTCTCCCAGAACCGACTGTCTACTCTAAACTCCCGGGCTGTCCAGGGAATCCGTGATCCTTTCCTCACGGTTCACCACTGGCATTCGTCCCGCTGCAGCTCCATCTCCGCATTACCGGAATTTGTCAGCAAATGTCTGAATTGTTTCACCTCTGTCCTTTCCTGTGGTAATTCACGTAATTTAAAACAACCCTTCATTCGCTTTTCAAATGTCACTCTGAGGCTTTCTCAGAATTGGGTTATAATAATGATAAAGAGAGACGGCTCGTTATCTGTCTTCTCCTGAGAGGAGTTACTTTATGATGAATATTCCCGACTCTGTTATTCTCTGGTCATTTCAAACAGTATTCATCTGAATAACATTGTGCAGCAGGAAATGTAGTTGTCTATATGGACTGAATTCTGCAACACCGTTTGAAGTTTAGATTTCTTCCTTGAATTCCATGGCATTTCATTCAAAAAAAGGGAAAGGGATCTCAATTTCTACTATATTATCGTTAAAATATTATCACAATCATTCGGTCTCCTCTGACTGTCCACCTCCAATCGATATCCGTATCAGAATTGATTCTACGATAGGAACTCAACAATTATAAAATGCCATTGTCCTTTCTGTGTATGTTTAATTTTTGAATTTTTGACTCGCGAAGATTGCCTGTGATCTCAGTGATTTAAAGTAGTCCTGGTACAAAACTGATTCCATTCTCAGACTGCAATTCAAAAGCGACCTCAGCTAATTATTTTATTATAGTTGGCGTTTACATTTGACTGTCAACTCGGTCGCTGCTCTGAAGCGACAGAACAAAAAAAATCTGCACACTAAAGGTTTACGAACAGGCCATGAAATTCTGACAGTGATGCATTGCTTTGAGGATAATAGAGGGTCATTATTCCGGGGAAGTTTTTTTTTTACCACGAATCAAAATAAAATGCAAAGGAATGGAGGAAAATTTCTTAAATAGGGGCCGGAGTATCTGAAGGAGAGAGAGAACCGTGGAGGAAAAATTCCAGAGGAATATCATTTGCCCAGTTAACTTCCGGCTTGTGAACATAACATCCGCTGAGGCAAAATTAGATCTTCTGCTGAACGTGTCAGAGAGTCGACCAGCTTCTCCGAGCTATCGGTCAGCAGATTCAAATCGGTTAATAGGTTGTGTGAAACTTGGTTGGATTCCGCTGTTCGGAATCACTCTCACACACTGAGCGAATTCACCGGAGCTACTGCTGACAGGATGACCAGTGACAGTATTTTATGAATAGCGAGGGTGCCCGAGACCTCGCCACAGAACTGTAGTACTTGTATGTATTACACTGTACTGCTGCCGCAATAATTTCTGGATATAAGATGGTGATGATGAACCTCATTCTGACATGGGTCTCTGTTGTGGACTGAGAGTGGGAAAGGGTCAGGGAGAGGGGATCGTTGTTGGGAAAAGTGGGAGGGAAAGGGGAGGGAGCGGGCAGCACCAGGGAGACATTCTGTATTTGTCAGTAATTCGCAACATAGTTTTCTCGCGCCAGATTTGAAAGCTGGTTTTCCGCTCCATGTTGACAATACGGGACTGTGCAAGATATAACCATTGTTGGTAGAATCTCAGGTGGTGACCAGAGGGCGTACAGGAGTGAGATATGCCAACTGGTGGAGTGGTGTCACAGCAACAACCTGGCACTCAACGTCAGTAAGACGAAAGAGCTGATTGTGGACTTCAGGAAAGGCAAGACAAAGGAATACGCACCAGTCCTCATAGAGGGGTCAGAAGTAGAGAGAGTGAGCAGCTTCAAGTTCCTGGGTATCACGATCTCTCAGGATCTAACCCTGTCCCAGCATATTGTTGCAGTAATAAAGAAGGCAAGGCAACAGCTATACTTTATTAGGAGCTCGAAGCGATTTGGCATGTCTACAAATACACTCATAAACTTATATAGTTGCATCGTGGAGAGCACTCTGACGGGCTGCATCACTGTCTGGTATGGAGGGGCTACTGCACAGGGCCGAAAGAAGCTGCAGAAGGTTGTAAATCTGGTCATCTCCATCTTGGACGCCAGCCTACAAAGTATCCAGAACATCTTTAGGAAAAAGTGTCTCGAAAAAGCAGCGTCCATTTTTAAAGACCTCCAGCACCCAGGGCATGCCCTTTTCCCATTGTAACCATCAGGTAGGAGATACAGAAGCCTGAAGGCACACACTCAACTATTCAGGAACAGCTTCTTCCCCTCTGCCATCTGTTTCCTAAATGGACTTTCAAGATTTTGACACTACCTCATTTTTTAAAATATGCAATATTTTTGTTTTTGCACATTTATTTAAATAAACTATTCAATATACCTAAATAATATACTTGTTTATTTATTTATTATGTTTTATTTTTATTTATTATCTTCTTTTTCTCTGTCTGCTTGATTTATACACACACACACACACACACACACACACACACACACACACACCCACCCACACGCGCACACACACACACACACACACACACACACACACACACACATATATATATATAGTTAGGGAGCATTTACTTGTATTTTTGGCTCTCGGGGTGTTATACAGTGATAATTGTTCCATTTATGTGTAGGAGAAGCGCGCGTTATGTGTCTTTATCTGTCGCAATACCAATGGAATTATTTAATTACCTCCTCACCCCTGTAATCCCATTCCTGCTGGTTCTCCTGACGAATGGATTCACCGTCCGGCATGTTCTAGTCACCAGCAGGGGGCGCAGGAGACTCCGGCGTGCTGACAAGGGACAGGGTGACAGGGACCCGCAGATGGAGAGCCGCAGGAAATCCCTCGTTTTACTGCTGATCATCTCTGGCAATTTCGTCCTGCTGTGGGCACCGTTCACTGTGTATTCTGCGTGGAGCCTGCTGTCTGCTTCCTCTGCGGTGACGGTGCCTCCTGATTCTCTGCGAGAACTGGGCTCGATGCTGCTGCACAAACACGGCTCTTTACGCCGTCACCCAGACCAAGTTCAGGGAGCAACTGAAGGACGCGATAAAACATCCCCTGGCTCTCGTTGCTGCGAGGATGTCATGAATTAGTGATGTTTCGCAGACTGGCCCAACTAATTCATCACTCATTGCAGGCAAACTCTGCAGCAATGGGAACCCGCGTAATTACGTGTACTTCACATTCCTCACTCGCTTTGCTATCGCGCATGTTTCCTCTCTCCAGCTCAACTGACGATCCTTTCAATCGTTTTTTTTTTATTTTCTGCATTCACTAGTTAATATATACCCCCTCTTACCGAGTAGAACGAGCTGCGTTTGTTATTGTAGATCAGTGACGCCCTTGTGACCCACAGTTCTGTCTTGCAAGTCCCGCTGTCCACCTGGTTCGGATGCACTGCACCGCTCCAGCGTGCGATTCTGTGTTCCCGAAACCTCTCCTGTTGAACGATGCATCCCCCCAGTTCTCTGTTCGAGACTGGAGATAAGCTCCAGGGTGCGATTCTGTGTTCCCGAAACCTCTCCTGTTGAACGATGCATCCCCTCAGTTCGCTGTTCGAGACTGGAGATAAGCTCTTGTCTCGTTTCCCGGATATCGCTGATCAAGACCATGGATTCCAGAAACATCTTGCAATCTCAATGTTAACTGAAGATTGAAAAGATCGATGTTAGTTTTGTGGAAATGCGAATGCCAGACCGCAACGCGGGGTGCATTTGCTGTGGTTATTTTTTAAAGCCTCAACTTGGCCGCGGGGAATGGCGAGGACAGACATGTCGCGGGATTTCAAAGTGAAAGAAACGCCGGGACATACAGCGCACATACTGTGCTGTTATAGCTATAGGGATCTATAGACTTACACCTCTGGAACGGCTTGTTCCTTCAGACTTAGTACAAACCTAATGACATTGGCATGTATTCTAAACTTGAATACATTTAATTACTTGATTAAATTTGAGTTCCCCAAATCTATTACAGTCATTTAGAGTCATTGGACCAGCCGGTAAAATGGTGTGAAAAGTAGTAGATTGAATTTCGTTCAGGTAACCGGCAGCTGCTGCACTTCGGGATGATTTACACGTTGAATGTTGGGGCACCGATGAGCGGGGTTGAACAGGCGGATCGGGGAATAGAGATCCAAAATCTCTTGAGATCTGCATCACAGGTCGACAGAGTCGTAAAGAGAGCTTTTGGTACATTGACCTTCAAAAGTAAAGATATTGAGAATCGGAGATGAGATGTCATGTTGGAGTTTCAGTAGACGTTAGTGAGGCTGAATTAGGAGCATTGTATGCAGCTGTCTGAAGGAAAGATATCAATAATTTCCAATGAGTTCATCGAGATTTTACAAGAATGTTTCCGGGTCTTGAGGACAGAGTTATGACAGCTTGAATAGGTTAGGACTTTATTCCCTGAATCGTAGGAGAATAACTGGAGATTTAGTATAGATGTGCAACATTTTGACGGGTATGGATAGGGTAGGTGCAAGCAGGCACTTTCCCACTGAGGTTGGGTGGGACTAATGGTCAGAGGTTCATGGTGAAAGGTGAAATATTTAAGGGGAACATGAGACGATTTTCCACTCAGAGTGTGGTGAGAGTGGAACAGGCTGTCAGTGGAAATGATGAGCGCAATATCGATTACAACAGTTAACAGGTTTGGATAAGTACATGGACGGGAGTGGACTGCAGGGCTACGGTCATGGTGCAAGTCGATGGGACCCGGCAGAATAGTTCAGCATGACTACACGGGCCGAGTGGCCTGTTTCTGCGCTGTGTTTCTCCACGCTTTTCGAAATTTCCCCCAACCTACCACACAACACCATAGGATAAGATCTCTCTCCGCCCTGGGGATTTGTTCTTGCTTACGGACAGGAGAATATCGACATTACTTATGAAGAACAGCAGCAGAATTTCCCCTTCCCTTTAGTGAACATTGCAACTGTCAAGACCGCTTTCTGACGAATACCGCCAGGAAATATTACTTTTGTGTCCTCCCTCTACGTTTAGAACTTCTACTTTCCGTTTAGATTGCACGTCGAGTCCCCCTGCAGTACCAGCACTTTCCACCAGCGTTTCTATGTCCATGTTATGCTGAATATAAACTTTCGCATTAATCAGGACGTCAGCCAGGGAATTCCCTTCATCCCCAATTGGTCATATTGACAGTTTCCTAGACTGGGCAGGTTACCACGACTTCGCGCAAACAACATGCTGTAGATTCAGGTATTTCATGAATTAAAGCAAACATTCACCATCGTGATTGAAGACTAAAAATTAATTTTATTGCACTTCTCGAACGTGAGTGAGATCACTGGCAGGGCTTCCTCCTTCAATGTGACCCGTCACTTCAACATAGAGTAAACTGAACGATCACGTCAGCTGGTGGCGCATCACTGACCTCCAGTTTAGTTTTTTTCTGTAAGTAATTTCTCACACTTTAACTGAAACTGGTTCATATGCATCCAGCCCGTACCTCCCTGACCCTGTGACTCAGTAACCCTTTCTCTGAAGTTTTCTACGTCCTTTTGGAGCCTTTTGTGTTCTCCTCCAAACCTCTCTCGCTCGGCGTCAGCTCTTTGCCGATATCCCAGGATTTCCTGTTGTAACCTCTCTCGCTTGGCTTCTGCTTTATGTTGACATTCGGTTTCCCTTCCTCATCCGTGCCATTCTGCCTTAGCATGTTCTTGTAATTTCATCAAATCCTCCATTAAACAAGCAACTACTATTGATTTCTGTAATTATTTAAACTTTTCGTCTGTCAGCCTCCATTCAAAACAACGCAAGTCCTTTGGACTTGCAGAATTTCCTGAATTCTTCATCCTGGGATAGTAACAGCTACCTACCCAGTTTCAGATCTCTCTGTACCTAATCCACGCAGTCCGACTCGACTCTCCCGCTGAACAAAGAGATTTATCCTCCAGCCCCAACAGGGGGGCTAGTTCTGTTACACAAATCACCCTTTCTAATAATGATCAGTGAGGCACAGAGAATCTGTGTTTGCCGATAAGTATCTGCTATTGTCTGAACTATCTCCCTGTTTCCTGATTCTGCCCACACTTGTGTCTTTCTGCCTTTACTCTCCGACTGGTCCAATACAGTTAAATGAGGCGACCCAGACAGAGTCTCGCGAGATTACACATTGCTTCTTTGGTAGGTCTGGCATTTTACATAACAAGTAGCTACTCCTCTGAGAATGGCCTCCGATTTAACAGGTCATTACCTTGTTGCTTGTATCCTCATTCAAATGCTCGAATTAGATTATCCAACAGCAAGAAACAATTCAGAGTCCACAAAATAGTAAGAAACAAATACAACTGGTTTGCCTGCGTCTCCTGTACTTGATTAGACTATAGTTTCTTCTGGCCAACACCAGAGAAGAAGTTATGTGCTGAATAAAAGTAGGAGCCAGGGATGGAGTTAAAAAGCCAGAATTTAAAATTGTCATCAGGGAGATAGGGACGCATCGACTTAGTATCGTCACCAGGAAGGAGGGTGACAATGGTCACCAGGGAGGGAAAATGCACAGACAGAAAATGGATGTCAGGAAAGCGGTGACACGCTGAAATCCAAAGGGAGTGGCAGGCCTACATGAAGTGATCACTGACGCCTTTGTTATTATGGCCGAAAGGAGGGAATGACGGTCAAAAAGGGAAGGAGAGGCCCTTCGAATAAAATGGCCAAAGGAGACGGAGTGACACATTGAGAAGCATGAGGGTAATGGGTCGATGTAAAATCGGCCACTGGGAAGGAGTGACGCACTGACCTGAAGTGTCTGATGGGCTGGTTGGGTTAGTGATCACTTGGTTAAAGAGAGCGCCTGGAAAGAACGGAGTAAGACGCCGATTGAAAACGACCGTCACTACGGTTAATTTTGGCGAGACAAAGGAAGAGGTGTGGTGACCCGGCTGTGTTGAGATGGGCACCAAGGAGAGAGCGACGCCTTGGTTAAAGCGAGCGGCAGAGAAGGAGTGAATGAGTGAATGACACATCAGAAGGTCAACAGAGACGTAGAGCGGTGTAGAAGAGGGAGAGTCACTGAGACAGGCAGGGGCGCAGGAGAGGGAGGGACGCGGAAGAGGCAGAGCGTCACCCGGTGCGGATATGGCCCAAGTGCGGAGTGAGGGACACTGGAGCGGGTCGATATTTCACAGAGTTTAATGCGAACATTGTTCAAGGGGAAAAGAACAATAACCGTTCGGCCAAACAGAGCCGTTGACTAAAACACTCAAATAGAAAACGAAGGCTACACTGCGGCTGAAAAGATCAACCAGGAGGAAACGGAATACCGCGAGTCCGCAGAGTCAGTTGAATCCACAGTACAACATCTCAGCCAAGGTGGAATGCAGATAACACAGCGCAGCTATGTCCAGGTCCCGAAGACAAGTATAGAATCAGATATTATCACAATGAAGTAGTAATTAGCTGACACGTGCATGTTCACAAGCCCAATGGCCGTATCTACTGCTCTGCCGAATCCGTGGTTGTGACACAGAGACGCTACAGGTGGATCTCAGAACCACAGCGGTTCACAATCACATTTGACCTTTACGGACAAGAAGTTGCCCAGGACGACTCCAAATGGCCGACACGTCACTGGAAATGGCTGCTGGAAAGGGAGTGATGGTAGAACTGAGCACAAAGATGGGAGTGAGGTACTGAGTTAAAATGGGCGAATCCCTGGTTAATGAGAGGGTCGGGGATGCAGTGAGACACTCCCTCACAGTGGCTACCGCCGAACACAGAATGGCTGGCGAAAGAACATCCAATGTCCACGGATTCAATCCAGGGATCGACTGCGTTCTGGATGGCAATAACGGCATTTAACCTTGAAACTGCGGTGGAGTGTTTTATATTGTCTTGCGCATATATGATTTAATTCTAATAATTGACTTATTGAATAAACTGTATGTACATATGTTCTTTAGAAGGGGCACCGATGGGTTTGGGAGGAAGAGGAGTGATTGGACACTGGTGAGACTATGAGCGATGTGAAATACCTTCTGCAACAATAGCCGAAAGGAAGGGCGAAAGTTCCAGCACAAAATGACGGCCGCCTTGATTAAAACAAGGGCGGGGCGAGGAGCAGGAAACCAATGCGAAGGGAAAAGGAGTGAGGGGAAAGGAAGTAGAGGGACAGGATGATGACTGTACTGGGGTGACTTACACAACAGTGGCGGCAGGGTGGCTGGTGACAGTTCCTTCCCAGGTTGGCCGCTGGCCAGCATAAAATGGACGGCAGCAGGTGGGAGAAGAGGGTTTGGTCGAGGGAAACACGGGGAGTGAGGTGTCGCAGATGGGTTCCTGGTTGATGGGACGGAGATTTCAGTGTCGTCACGGAGGGAGAAGGGAGCGACTCACTCAATGACGAAGGAAAGTTAGGATGCAAAAGTGCCATCAGAATGTGTTCGCCACCCAAGATGATACGGATGTTGGAAGAGGGGGAAAGGCTATAGGGAAGCGAGGGTATCGGGGCGATGGGACGGGTGGGCTAGCAGCCCATTGTATGACACAGTTGGGGGGTGGGGACAAACACTGCCATTGGAAAATGGCAGCCATCCAGCATAAGATGCACAACATCGAGTTTCCTGCCGACGAGGGGAAGGGGAGAGAAGGGGTTTGCGAGTGATTGGACGGGAAGGAGTGTGACAAGAAATTGAGTGCGAGGGACTGATTTATTTAGCGTGGAGGACTTAGGTGCGCGGGTCAGACTTCCTCCAACAAAATGGCTGCCGACAGTAGGTGAGATGCACGGCGGAGAGAGAGGGGTGTCAAGGAAAGCGGACAATGAGGGTCAATCTGATTCATTTCACAATCGGGTGTCAATGGTACCCAGCACAAATAGTCTACCAGCCAGAAAGGGATGGGCGGTGATAGAGGGAGATAGAGAGACAGAGAGAGAGACAGAGAGAGAGAGAGAGAGAGAGAGAGAGAGAGAGAGAGAGAGAGAGAGAGAGAGAGAGAGAGAGCGCCGCAGTCCAGGGTGATGGTGGGCAGGAAAAGAGGGAGGAATATACTGGAGAGATGAGTTCGGCTAAACCGAAGCTAAAACGCTGGGAGAGAGTTAACAGGTTCTTTTTATTCTCCTCACGCCCATCTCCCCTTCCATCTGTTCCTCCCTTTCTCTTGACTTCCCGCTCTATTTCCGTCCATTCTCCTTTCAGCTCTATCTTTCCCAAACCCCCTCACTGACTATCTCTACCTCCTTCCCCTCACTCCTCTCTCCCAGCTCACTGGCTCTTCCCCTCTCTGTTTCAAATCTCTTTCTCTTCCTTCTTCCCCCTCTGTCGCCATTTCTCTTCCAGACCACTCTCTCGCCCTCTAGCTCCGTCTTTGCAATCTTCCCTTCCCTTTTCTCTCGCAATCCCCCCTCCTCCATTTCTCTTCCCCACTCTCCAGTGCCATCTTTCTCGTTATATCTGTCTGTTTCCCCCTCTTTCCTTCTCGCTCAATGCCACTCAGCCCCTCCAGTAATTTCTACCTCGTTTCTTCGGTCCCTTCTCCCTCTCAAACACTCCTCCGCTTATCTCACTCTCTCCTTGGTGACGTCTGTCTTCAACGCGGGGGGGGGGGGGTGTACTGAAACTGGGCACCGAGAGTTGAACACAGATGAAATTCTTTTTCCTCCCTCGCTCAGAGTCTAGTATGTCAATTGAATGACCGTCCTCCACATTCAGTAAACACAGAGACTTTGTAATCCTGCAGTGTAATTGGGCTCGATGCACATGTGAGTGAGATGCTACAGGTGAGAGGCAGGATTGAGATGCTGAGATCACAGACAGAAGTGTTGGTCACAGTGAATGCGTGACGTGAATGTTATTAAATCTCCCATCGGCAAACTCTGGCTGACAAAAAGCACACCCAGTTAATTTCATCATTCAGTGAAGAGAAACAGCTCAGGTATTTGTAAAGTAAAGGTGATTGCGTGGAAACACACTGATGGGCGTAAAGTAAATAGATCCATTAGTCAGGAAATTCATCTGATTGATAAGGTTATTTATTTCCAGTAAGTGAACATTAATCTGAAGGTGAATTATATTCTTATCTTGCTCTACTCTTAGGGACGCGGTTATCTTGTTTGTAATATCCACACAGTTGCTGCCTTGCCCATTATTGTAATGGTCCCATTGTGGACAAATATTTAAGTTTGCTTTATAAAGGGATTGACTCTGAGATCAGTGAAGCTCCAGGCTGACGGGGCACAGTTAAATCTGGCGAAAGGCAATGTCCAGTCTTCAAAATAAAAGATTATTCCAAAATCATAACTTTTCACCAGAGTTCACATCGCCCGTTCTGCTGCTGTGTCTTTCCTATCAACCCACAGCGATTTCTGCCTCAGCTGTCACTGGAGTTTATAGTCTGACAGTAACTTGGTCCCAAGGTAAACATAAAATTGATGCGATGACACCAACCGATCTGAACCAGGATGTGGGTCGCGGTTGCTCCCCGGAGCAGATCGATTTGTCGTGAGATACTGTATGTAAACTTTGTCACCATGTACTGAGGTACAATAGTAAGCCTGGATCGAACAGCACATCAGAACCATTGGCTCGAATGAGCTTTTGTGTCGTTTAGCGCTTGGCTGTGGAGCAGGGTGTGGAGTTACGTGCTGATGAGTGTGACGTCCAGGTTTATGTGTGTGTTGTCAACTGAACATTGGTCACGGTGTGTTCACTTACTGTTTGGACCCACAGAATTCAGGTGCTCGTATTCGCTGGAAAGAGAACCAGGAGCGCAGCACAAAGTAAACACAGAGACTGTACTGGGTGGGCAACGTTATGGTGTGTTCATACACCCCCTTGTGACGGCAAAATTTCCAGTGTTACTACCATTTCTTTATCGTCTTTAAAATTGTGTGGCTTTGCGGATCTGCCTGAGTGAGTGTGCTATTTTAGTAAAGACACCAAGTATCTGTCAGTGATATTTAAAATAAAACTTTCTGAATTAAATCTCATTGGCTTTTGATGACAGATGTCTATATGCACTGTATTGTGCTCCTCCTGTACCGAATAATGCGGCCACTGATTGTATGTCCGTGGTCTTCTACTGCCGTAGCCAGTCCAGTTCAATATTGGACATGTTTCGTGTCCAGTGATGCCTCTCTGCACAGTGCAGTAGCAGCGTGATTATTTGAGTTACTGTAGTTTTCCTGGCAGATTGAATCAGTTCCGCCTTTCTCCACCGATCTCTCTCATTAACAAGACGCTTTTGCTCTCAGAACTGCTGCTACATGATTTTGTTTTTCCCGCACCATTCTCCGCAAAACTGAGACTGTTGGACGTGACAATCCCAGGAGATCAGCAGTTCCTCCGATATTCAGACTGCACCGTCCGTCACCAACAAACATTCATCTCTCAAAATCACTGAGATCACATTTCATCTCCATTCTGATGTTTGTTAGAGGCAAAACGTACCCTGTACCAAGGACCAGAATACAGAGAGACCCGCTGATAAAGCTGTTGGTTTAGTTAATGATTATCACCAGGGTCTGATGGAACATTAACCGAGGGTGTGTTCATTTACTTACAGAACCCGTAACACAGCCTTACTGGGACAGGGTGGTAACAGAATCTGGAGCCGCGGTACAAGGTAAGAAGCAGTATATACTGAAATATAAAGAGCACAAAGGCAGTCAGCCACTTAAATGAGACTGAGAACTTATTGGGTTGCTCAACAGTAGAACTGTAGCGAATCGCTTTTGAAAGTATTACTATTTCCCTACAGCTACCTGCATGCATCGACTTCCTGTGCAGGTCCCGCGGATAAACCGGTGTTGTTGGAAGTGTTATCAGAAACGCTGCACTTTCAACCCAGCTCCGAATCGTCAGCAAAGGCTCGGGAGGTGCGAGCTTCCCGCATCTCGGAACTGTCCCCGGGCTACTGCTTGCAGCATCAGGAGGCCGGTCCTTCCACACTCGGGGCTTCACTGATCCGTGACCGAGGGAACTGGGGCTTCGCTTTGTTTACTCCTTCGCTGGCGGGATCGACACTATCGGTCCATCCTAGACGGCATTTCGGCAGGTAGCTGCTGGGAGAGGGCGAAATTATGAGAACCACCCGCACTGCAGTTTACAGATGGGGGTGTGGGTGTTTGTAAGGAGGCGATGGCTCCATTAAAGAGTCGGTTGGTGAGACCTGTTGTGGATCACCGTCTGCAGTGTTTATTCCCTTCTCTCAGAAGTGAGTGGGTAGATGAGAGACCAAGAGAAGGTTTAACAGAGAGACATCTGCACCGTGTAAGTTGTCCTGTCAGGAAACGTCTGTGATCTTGGCTCTTTTTCACTGATTGAGAAGAATTTCGACATGACCAAAGTTTACGGGGTGGTGTAATATATATTACAGTTGTTTTTATTAACAATGTACTTGATTGTATCCGTAGTAGTTTGGTAAAATCAGTGGGATCTTTGATGAAACAACGTATCAATAGACAATAGACAATAGGTGCAGGAGTAGGCCATTCGGCCTTTCGAGCCAGCAACGCCATTCACTGTGATCATGGCTGATCATCCATAATCAGTATCCAGTTTCTGCCTTATCCCCATAACCTTTGATTCCAGTATCTTTAAGAGCTCTATCCATCTCTTTCTTGAAAGCATCCAGAGACTTGGCCTCCACTGCCTCCTGGGGCAGAACATTCCACATATCCACCACTCTCTGGGTGAAAAAGTGTTTCCTCAACTCCATTCTAAATGGCCTACCCCTAATTCTTAAACTGTGGCCTCTGGTTCTGGACTCATCCATCAGCGGGAACATGCTTCCTGCCTCCAGCGTGTCCAATCCCTTAATAATCTTATGTTTCAATAAGGTCCCCTCTCATCCTTCTAAATTCTAAATCCTAATCGCTCCAATCGTTCAACATATGACAGTCCCGCCATCCCGGGAATTAACGTTGTGCACCTACACTGCACTCCCTCAATAATAAGAATGTTTTTCCTCAAATTTGGAGACCAAAACGGCACACAGTACTCCAGGTGTGGTCTCACCAGGGCCCTGTACAGCTGCAGAAGGACTTCTTTACTCCGATACTCATTTCCCCTTGTTATGAAGGCCAGCATGCCATTAGCTTTCTTCACTGCCTGCTGTACCTGCATGCTTGCTTTCAGTGACTGATGTACAAGAACACATAGATCTCGTTGTGCTTCCCCTTTTCCTAACTGGACTCCATTTAGACAATAATCTGCCTTCCTGTTCCTTACCACCAAAGTGGATAACCTCACATTTATCCACATCAAACTGCATCTGCCATGCATCTGCCTAATCACCCAGCCTGTCCAAGTCACCCTGCATTCTCATAACATCCTCCTCACATTTAGATTATGAATACACGTAGTCTTCCTTTATTGTCATTTGGTAATGCATGCATTACGAAATGATACATTATTTCCTCCGGTGTGATATCACAAGACAAAAGACAAACCAAGACTTAAAAAACTGCCAAAACCACATAATTATAACATATAGTTACAAACAGTGTAACAATACCATAACTTGATGAAGAAGTCCGTGAGCACAGTAAAGTTCAAAGTTTCTTAAATGTCCCACATCTCACGCAGACGGGAGAAGGAAGAAAAGCTCTCCCTGCCATGCCCGACCACAGTCCGACTCTGAGTCATCCGAAAACTTTGAGCTCTGATCAGCTCTCCGACACCAAGTACCGAGCGCCATTTCTGCACGAACGATTAGACCTCCTTCTCGGTCGCCAAAACCAGGCAAGGCCGGGGATTTTGAGGCCTATCCTCCGAAAGATTCCCGACCACACAGTAACGACAGCAGCGGACGGGCGTTTCAGAATTTTTTTCCAGATGTTCCTCTGTGATTTCACGTCCATTCTCCATCAAATCAGAATTGTCCACGGCTCCTATTTAACATATATGACATCATTTTTCTCCGGAGACCAGCGCACGCGCGGAGCACTGCCATCTTCTCCTCTCGCCTATTTCACAGTGCCACCCAGATTTGCGTCATCTGCACAAGTTTGCTACTGTTACTTTTAATCTCTTCCTCTAAACCATTAATGTATACAGTATTGTAAGCAGCTGCGTTCCCAGCACTGAACCCTGCGGTACCCCACTGGTCACCCCCTGCCATTCCAAAAGGGACCCGTTAATCGTTACTCTTTGTTTCCTGTCAGCCAACAAATTTTCAATCCATGTCAATACTCTGCCCCCAATACCATGTGCCCTAATTTTGCCCACTAATCTCCCATGTGGGACTTCATCAAATGCTTTCTGAGAGTCCAGGTACACTACATCCATTGGCTGTCCCTTGTCCATTTTTATAGTTACATCCTCAACATTTCCAGAAGATTAGTCATTCCGATTTCCCGTTCATAAATCCATGCTGACTCAGACCTATCCTGTTACTCCTATCCAAATATGTCGTAATTTCATCTTTTATAATTGACTCCAGCATCTTTCACACCACTGACGACAGGCTAACCGGTCTGTAATTCCCTGTTTTCTCTGTCACTCCTTCCTTGATAAGTGGGACAACATGAGCTCCCTCCAATCCACCGAACTTATCATGAATCTATAGAACATTGGAAAATAATTACCAATGCGTCCACGAATTCTAAAACCAGCTACTTAAGTACCCTGGGATGCAGACCATCAGGTCCTGGGGACTTATCAGCCGTCAGGCCTAACAGTCTATCCAGCATCATTTCCTGTCTCATATATATTTCCTTCAGTTCATCCATTACCCAGAGGCGGTCTCACACGAATGCGTCACTGTGGGACCGCCTCTGACGTCAGAGAGGGCTCTGCAGATGTTGGGGTCTGTTTGTGTTATAACCGTTGGGAATTAAACCTGGAGCGCGGCCGTTAAAGGGAGGGAGAGAAGTAGGCCAAAATATCCTCATCTCACGGGGGGTGGGAGGGGTGGATGTTCACAATTCAGATGATCGCAATTTAATTGTCAGTCCGGGTCTGGGTTCCTGCAGAGATCTCAGTTCCTTCTCCCCGGTCCAACTGAACTGATTCTCCACCAGCCTGAAACAGATGGGAGATTAAAGATGAAATAAACAGATTACAACAACATTGTCAGTAACGGAGGACTGGGGTTCATGTTTCAACAACACTCACAGACAAATATCACCAAAAAATCCACGGATCCGCTGATATTTTGTCACATTGAACAATAACACAAACACTCACCCGATCCACTTCAGACTCGGGTGTGTCAGTATGAGGCGGCGGAGAACGGGGACAGATCGGTCTGTGAGCGAGTTTAATGCGAGGTCCAGCAACGTCAGTGATCGATTTACACTGAGAGCGGAGACGAAGTCATCGACTCCGGAATCTGTGAGCCCGACATTGATCAGCCTGGAGGTGAGAGAGAGTGAAGGTGATGAACACAGAGAGTCAGGAGACGGTACAAATCTCCACTGTTAATCAGAAACAGAATTACTGATCATATTAATGTTCAGTGTCAGACACCCAGTGACTGTAAACACAGTCTCCCACAGTCTGGTACTTACACTAGTTCCTGTATTTTACACTCCGGGTTCTTCAGAGCCGCAGACACCAGTTTCACTCCTGAATCTCCCAGTTTATTCCCCGCAAGTCTAAAGACAAACAGGAAAATTGATGAACAAAGTGATTCAAACCGTGGGTCTGAGGGAATTTCTCTCAGTCGGATATTTCAGGAAACATTAAACCTTCAGTAAATCACTGATCGGAGTTCCCATCACTGTCAATGTCCCTCACTGCCCAGCTCCAGGGTATTCACCGAATGTCAATAATTTAGTCTGTCAGTGTGACCCTGTAAACTCCACAAATTCTGTCCCATTCTCTAACGGTTAGAAAAATGTTCCTGACGTGAGAGGGTCGGAAAGGGTAGGGTTGAAGGGTTAAATTCCCACAGAAGGAAGGGGGATGGGGAAGAGAGAAGAGTCTTGGCCTGAAACATCGAATGTACCTCTTCCTAGAGATACTGCCTAGTCTGCTGCGTTCATCAGCAACTTTGGTGTGTGTTGCTTGAATTTCCAGCATCTGCAGAATTCCTCTTGTTACCACAGGAGGAAGTGGGATGGGGAAAATAAATCCCACAGGAGGAAGGGGGATGGGGAAGAGAGATCCGACTGGAGGAGGGGGGATGGAGACGAGAGATCACACAGGAGGAAGGGGGATGGGGAAGAGAGATCCCGCAGGAGGAAGGGAGATGGGGAGGAGAGATCCGATAGGAAGAAGGTGATAGGGAAGAGAGATCCCACAAGGGGGAGGGATGCGAAAGTAGAACTTATGCGAGCGGTAGTTCTTAATTGGAGTCTATAATCTGCAACGGACATGATAATATGTGGGCTGGAATGACAGTGATAGTGACACACGGAGGGAGTACCGACACACAGAGACTTTTTCTCTCCCTCCCATGGGGCAGTCCACTGACCCAGCTGCTGCAGTCAGTGTCGGCCTGGGTATCAGTAACAATGAGAAGGAATATTGTCAATGGACGTCACAGGCAGCGAGAAACACAGCCGTTCCTGTGGTTTACTACCATTAAAGTGATGGCCGTTGTTCACTGATCTGATGAAATTTCCAACATCCCTTCACAAGGTATCACAGAACACTCCCGTCCTTGGGGAATTAGTGAACAATCCCCAGGGTATTTGTCACAATTCTTCACAATCTGATTGACCGCAGATTTACCCAAATCCATTTACATTGAAACAACACAATGGAACAGTTTCACAGCTCAGAGTGAGAGATAAATCAAGTTACCTTAAATCCCGGCACTTGTGCAGCCCGGGTCCCAGCCGCTGGATTCCTTCACAGTGAATGCGGCAGCGAAACAGGTCGAGGTGTTTTATTGTATCACAGAGTCCGATGACATGAGACAGGACCGCGCAGTCAATCGGGGTCAGTGTCATTCCACTGAATGAAAGTGTTTCCACAGATCCCAGTGCGGCCCGAGCCAGTCCACGATTCTGAGACTCAAACAGGTAGTGCAATGTGTTCAGGAGGCTCCTTTTACCATCTTGACTCTCTGCGTTTTCAATCTGGCGTCTAACCTCCTCCTTCACCCAGTCAATCACCCGGCAGGTTGTTTGATGAGGAAATGGACCCAGAAACTCCTCCAGGCCCCGAGCTGTCATTGGGTTGGAGAGACCAGCAACAAAGCGGAGAAATACCTGAAATCGCCCATCTTTCGTACTGTGGGCTTCAGTGAGGAATTTCAGGATATCCCCGGTATTTAGAGCCAGGAATTGTGTGACTGCAGCTACAAACTCTTGGATGGTGAGGTGTGGGAATGTGTACACCACGCTCCGGGCACAATCCTCTCTCTCCAAAAGCTCCATCAGGAACCCGGACAGGAACTGGGAAGGCTGCAGATTGTAGTTGATCAAATCTCCATCTGCAAACAGAATCTTCTTCTCATACACTCCTCTGAAGGCCATCTGACCAACCCTGAGAAACACATCACGGGGGTTCTCAATCTCACGGCCGTGGTTTTTCAGGATGTTGTAAATATAGTAGGAGTACAATTGGGTGATGGTCTTGGGAACTCGCTGTGGGTCTCTGACTCCTTGTGTGAAGAAGGGGCCCAGTGCCAGAGCGAGGATCCAGCAGTAGGAGGGGTTGTAGCTCATGGTGTACAGGATCTCGTTCTCCTCCAAGTGTTTGAAAACAACTGCTGCCACCGTCCGATCTTCGAAATACCTGACAAAATATTCCTTGCGCTCCTCAGCATCAAATCCCAGGATTTCAGCCCAGATAGTTATCTTCGCCTTTTCCATTAAATGTAGCGCTGTGGGACGGGTGGTCACCAGCACTGAACACCCTGGGAGCAGCTTGCCCTGGATTAAACTGTACACAATGTCAGACACTTCACACCACCACTCGGGATCTGGGCACTGGTGCTTGGGTTCTATATCTCTCCGACTGTCAGAAAAATCAATTTTGTGTTTGAATTCATCCAAACCGTCGAATATAAACAGCAATCCCTTTGAGTTTTTCCAGACCTCTCTCAGGCAATTCTCAAAGTAAGGATACTGATCCAGAATCAGTTCCCTCAGGTTTATCCTGCAGTTAATGGAGTTTAAATCCCGGAATTTGAAACTGAAGACAAACTGAAATTGTTGGTATATTTTCCCTGTGGCCCAGTCGTAAACAATCTTTTGTACCATTGTTGTTTTCCCAATCCCCGGGACTCCGGCCACTGCTGCCGAACTCCCAGATTTGGATTTACTCCGGGAAAAGCTGCTCTGGAACAACTGGTCAGTCCGGATTTTTTCCAGCTCTCCGCGGAGATGTTTCTCTCTCCACTCCTCGTGGTCTCTGCCTCTTGCCAGCAACTCATGTTCCACCAGTCTCCGATCTCGAACAGTAGAAATGACCGTGAGCTCAGCGTATCGATCAACCAGCTGGAAAACCTTCACCTTCTCCCTCATCAGGATCGTGTCCACTCTCAGTGTTTCAGTTTGTGCCCGCAGAGTCTCCTTGTGTTTCTGTTGAACATCTTCCATGGGAACAGACAGTGGACAAACTGTTAGATGCCTCAGCTCAGAACTCAGTATTTAAGCACACAAGAGTTAGCTCAAAGTTATTACATTAATTGAATTTATCAATGGATTTTTGTACAGCAAAGTAAATTTGATGAACAGACTTCAGTCTGGACAGACATGCGCCATCTAGATAATCACATTTCCAGATTAATTGTGCTGTGAAGGCGAGTATTTTCTTGGTAGTTTACTGACCCCCGACTGTACCGTACTGGACACCCTCCCACTACTGCCTAGCTATCATTGTTTCTGTGAAAGAACTTTGAAAGTCCAGTGTTGATCTGGCTATGGAGATCGAGAAAAGGGTAGCGGGCATTCTGTCAACTGTACAGGGCGGCTTCCTCTACCATCCTCACTGATTCAAAATAAAATAAAGTAGCTTCTTTGATCAGAATGTGCACTGTCGTGTTTGGTTCGGGGAGAAAATGTGAATATCTTGTTCAGAAGATTGAGAGAGTCCGCATTGAGACACAAAACGCAGACAATCCCCTCCCCCCCGGTCCCGATCATCACAGATGCTGCTCAGCTCACTGAGTTCCTCCAGAAAATGGTTTGAGACGGTAGATCTGCAGTCTCGTGTCTCTTAAAGAATATGTGCTGTAAATACTGAACAGATTTAAGATTCAAGATACACAAGTGTAAAGGAGAATGAAGTTATTGTTTTTCCGGATCTGATGTAGCACAAAAACTCAGATAAAGAAAGCAATGATAACACAATGAATATAAATACATACGATACACGAGTCACTCTGACCTCAGGTGGTTCTGACAGAAATTTTTTAAACCGTGCTGGTGGTGGTGTTGTGTTGTTAGTTGCGGAGGGGTGGCTTAGTCATTGGAGGAGTTGATCAGTCTTCCTGCTTGAGGAAAGTAACTGATTTTGAGTCTGGTAGTCCTGCTGTGGATGCTACGTCACATCCTCCCTCATGGGAGAGGGGCAAACAGCCCACAGGCAGGATAGGTGGGAACCTTCCTGATGCTGCTGGCCCTGTTCCGGAGCCTTTCTGTATATACGTCCCTGATGGAAGGTAGGCTGGGGGTGCCGGTGATGTGTTGGGTAGTTTTGACGACCCATTGTAGAGCCTTCCAGTCCGCCACAGTTATGCAGCATGTCGGCCTGCCCTCTGCAGCTCAGCGTAAAAGGACGGGAGTGTTGATGTGAGTACAGGTCAGACAATGTCTGTGGGAAGGGGAGAAAGAGGAGATGCTACTGGTCTGTGACTTTGAATACAAGTTTGATAACCATGCTGATTACAGGTCGGGAGGTGAAGAAGAGAGCAGAGACCGAGGAATTTCAGTAGCAGGTATTACGGGATTTCAGCTGTCACAGGACCTGCATAGAACACAGAACCTTCGGCCCACAATACTTGTGACAGGATGATGACACATTAAACTCATCCCACCTACCTTCGTTGTTCCTTATTCCACCATTCTCTCAATGTTACTTTGCCTGTCGAAATCGCTAACATTTGTCTGCATCACCAACCCTGACGGCATATTGCAGGCACACGCTACTCTGTGTAAAAGAAAATGTACTGTACATGCTTTCCCCATCTCACCCCAAATCGATAACCTCCATTATCTGATATATCTGCACCGGAAACACTCTGACTATCTTCACCTGTCAATTTTATAACCCAATATATGGTCTCTCTTCCACCCTTCACACTTCAGATGAAGGAATCCAAGTTTGCCTGCCCACTATTTAAAGTTTATGTAGCACATCTCTTTCAGCACCCACTAAGACTTTCACACCTTTCCTGTAATGGGGGACGGATTGCACCAATTCTACAAGTGCAGACAAACCGAAGTTTTATACAGCTGCGACATAAAGATTCACATTCAGACAGCTGTGGACATGGACATCAAGATCCCTCTAGATATGAATGATGTAAGGGTCGTGACCTTTACTCTATACCTCCCCCATATGTTTGATCTCAGGAATTGCAACAACTCACACTTATCCAGATTAAACTCCATCTGCTATTTCCCCATTCGCACCTGCAACTGATCTATATCCCGATAGATTGTTTGACACACCTCTTCATTCTCCACAACTCAGTGTCTCATTTCAGCATCAGAAACCTTACCTTTCCTTTTCAGACTACATTTACAACATCTCCCGTCAAGACCCACAGGCGCTACGGTCGTTGACTTTAATCCCATTTGGAACACGCCGGTCCCAAATTCTGATCAGCTGATATTTAATCAACCCCACATACCTGATGGGTATTTGCCCAATAACAGCTTCCCGGGTCTCACTGTGTGTCAGGACCCTGCCAGGGCTGTGTGCGGTCTCACAATGTGCCAGGACTCTGCCGGGGGTGTGTGGCGTCTCGCAGTGTGTTAGGACACTGCCATGGTTGAGTGGGGTCTCACATTGTGTCAGGACCCTTCCAGAGCTGTGTGGGGTATCACACTGTCTCAGGACCCTGCTGGACGTGTGTGGGTCTCACAATGTGTCAGTATCCTCTCCGGATTGTGTAGGTTTCACTGCGTGTCGGGACCCTGCTGGGAGTATGTGGGCTGTCCGTCCAATGTATTCGGATGAAATAATGAGCGTAGGAAAACATTGATTGGTGAAATAGCTGCTTCAGACAACGTGACAGCAGTGGAAATGATGTTCTACAATAATCGGGGAGAGAATCCGTTTCCTATTCAGAAATGGGTGTGGGAATTTCAGTGCTGTGCCTGTTCCCTTTTCAAACAACATGAACAACAGTGAAGAAGTTTGCATGTTTGTAGAGATTTACCAAATCCATGGTGCAGGGAAACTGGGGGTCTCCGTAGTCTGAATATGGACTGGAAAAACATTGACAGATGTGAGAGAGACGTGAGGAGTTTGTAAATTTCCTGCTTCACCTATCTCTGATCTCATCTGAAAATTAACATCTTTGGAAATTGTTCTTGGAAATGAGAGCAGCTGAACCATGGTACGTAACCATGATTCCTTACCGTGAATCCCAACTCAGATCCCTTACGTTCTGTTCAAGAGAATAATCGGATAAAACTTGGGCTGCAATAAGTCTTTCCTTCGCGCTCTCCTCTCTTAAATGTGCAGTTGCGTGATCCAGCTCAGTGTGCGATTATGAAGCCTTATAATCTCTTGAGCCCATGCACTGCCCCGGGATACATTTTCATAGATACTACGTGCTTGTGGATGTAGTAAGCTTCCCATCCAGATGGTCACAATTTAATGAATTGCAATATTATTTATAGATATTTTCATTCCTTTTCACAACCCTCAGTTTCTCTGTCCTAATTCCCACCCCTTACCCTTCCACAGCGTCCATCACACAAATCGGCACACATGAATTTCAGCTTCCGTGCAATCTCACCATCACTAACCCCGTCTCCTGATGTACTTCCCAGGATTATTGATTTGGGAATTAAACTGGATAACTGAAGCAGGGATTGCAGATGTGAACAGAGTGGGGTTTATGTGCTGTTTAGGGTTGAACATGGCTAGTTAGGGTGCTACCTGCTTTTCTCATTAAACTGATGATGTCATTGATATTCAATGACGAGAACGTCAATGGACTCGCAAATCTAAAAATATGAGGGAATTTTGAAAAATGATTTCGTATGAGGGCTGTTTCGGCGGTTGGGTGGCTGCAGGGAAATTATTTCACCTTGAGCAGTGAAATAATGGAAGGTTCTCTGATCTTCACTCCTCCAGATCACTCACTTCTCTCTGACTCCAGTGGAGGGGTCTGTCATTGCAGGACCAAAGAGGTGTTATCCGTTTTAGCAAACTCCCCAACTCTCTGCGTAATTCCGCATAATGTCCTGTGAAAACTCTCCCTTCAGCAAACATTTCCCATTTGCACTGTGTCACGCCAATGCTTGCCCGGTGAAATCCCCGTGGCTCCACAATGACATGGCCCTACACAATATCAGCAATTGGTGGAAAAAGCGGTTTCTTCACTTACCTTTCAGCTCACTGGGAATCTTCGGTATGGGTCGATGGACAGGAACACAACCTTTATGGGTTTAAGCAATTTGAGCAATTCAAAGATGTAAAATTATTATGTAATGTTTTGAATTCAAAATTAAATTCATCTGTGATATTATCTCACCATATTCCTGTATTTCTTTCAGTATTTTGTCCAACTTTGGGACACAAATTCGCATTTTCACAAAGGTTTCCCACATCACTCTCCGGGCGCGGGAGCCTTTCTCCATCACCAGGCTCAGGAGGAGTTTAGAACTGTCCGCCCGCTCTCCCTTATCAGCGAGATCAGAGATTTTCTGTGAAGAGTAACAGTGAACATACTGGGGACTGACAGATTCACACAGAGAATGAGAAGTAAATGATGTGCTCTGTAACGGGATCACTCTGAGCAGTCACCCGGACGGGTGCTGATCCTTTTCATTTTTAAATCTTTTTATTAATTATTATTGAAAATCAACAACAGAGAAAAGTACATCAGAATAATCAAGACAACATATCCATATGTAGAATAAGAGTTAAACTATCAACCAAGCTGAACAGTATATCAATAATAGTAATTAAAAAGTTAAAGCTTTTTTTATGGGAAAAAAAACCCTGCTAACTAAAACAGGAA
The DNA here is from genome assembly GCF_963921235.1 of Mobula hypostoma. Taxonomy (NCBI): domain Eukaryota; kingdom Metazoa; phylum Chordata; class Chondrichthyes; order Myliobatiformes; family Myliobatidae; genus Mobula; species Mobula hypostoma. Next base: position 94,797 of record NW_026948223.1, read on the forward strand.
GAAAAAAAAACTAATAACAATGAAAACAAACGGGTAAAAAACCCATTTGGAGCACAAACCCGGAGTTATGCGCCATACTAGCTTCCATTGAAATAAAAGGCAACAATCCTCCAACCAGATCCATATACCCAAGCATCAGAAGAGGACCATCTTTATTAACTCAAATCAAATGATAATAACGGGCGAAAGAACCCCGCCTTTTCTCGAACTCAAATCTAGGATCAAAAGTTCGACTTCTGATTTTTTGCAAACTAAGACATAGCATCACCTGAGAGAAACATTGTATCAAAGTGGGAGCAGAGGCATCTTTCCATTTCAATAAAATAGCCCTTCTAGCCAATAATGTGACAAATGCAATTACGTATTCGTCTGATATAGAAATACCGTGAATATATTAAGGAATCATACCAAACTAAACTGTCAATTTATTAAGTTGTAAATTGATTTTTAAAGCTTTAGAAATTGTAGAAAAAATAGATTTCCAAAATTGTTTCAATACAGAACACGACCAAAACATATGTGTCAATGCAGGTATCTCAGTTTTGCATCTATCACACTGACTATTTACATTAGGAAATATTTTAGACAATCTCCCCTTTGTCAAATAATAACAATGTACAATTTTAAATTGAATTAGAGAATGACTGGCACAAATCGAAGAAGAGTTAAATAGCTTCAAAATTCGCAACCAATCCTCTGTTATCAAGGTCATGTTAAGCTCTCTTTCCCAATCTTGCTTAATCATAAGTAAAAGATAGTTATACTGTTGTAATAGTAAATTATAAATTTTCCCAATGAAACCTTTCACTAAAGGGTTCATTTTTAAAATAATGTCTAACAGGTCAGAGTCTTGTATATATGAAAAATTACTTAAATATTCTTGTAAGAAACGTCTGACCTGAAGATATTGCAAAAAATGTGATTATGAGAGAGAGTATGTAGTTACTAATTTCTCAAAGGAGTTTAAAAAAATAGTTTCGATAAATTAAACTAAAAAGTTTCTTTTTTAAGATTATGCTGATCCTGTCTGGACATGGACTGTACATTCTGAGTGCAGAGCACACGGAGAGACATTCACCGTGAACCTGGTCCACCAGTCAGTGAGATCCTGGCTGGTCTGTGACCGCTTCATTGACGTGGCTCCAAATCCATAAATAATTCCTCTCCGGATTTGACGATGGAAACAGAAATCAGAAAATAACCATCACAGATGAAGAAAGAAGTCAGGAAGGTTTTTATAACAGAGTGAACAGTCTCAGTGAAGTTACTGAAAATATTATTTGCTTCATCTCCTCAGACGCCAGTGTCCAGCATGCCAGCCGATTACCAGTTGACACCTGATGCCTTTCCTTTACCTTTTCCAGTGAAGATTTATTCAGTGATTCCACATTACAATATGTCACTATTTCCCTATCCGCACTGTTTGGAGTTACAGATTATAACACAATCATCTCCACCCAGAACACAACACACTCCAGCTCCTGTGGCACCCACAGATAAAGCCACGGTTCTGACTGACGTCCTGCTACCACGCTGCACGATCTTCCCAAACCGAAACTTCCCGTCATATTTCCATTTAATACTGTAAGCCCACTCAACTGTTACCTGCTCAACTCACTCTGAACACTGAGCAGCCACCCACCAGTCCGCGGGGTCTTTTCACACCTTTCTATCACTGGTTCAGATTCACATCTTTGATATTCCATGTAGAGCATTTTTCCCAGTTTCTCCTGTATCTAATTTAATACCCGATGAGTCAGAGTTCCGACACCCATCAGTCCTGTGATGTGTGAAAATTCAAACCCATTCTCCCTCCCGCTCACCCGATGTTCCTCTCCACTGAACTGATTCTCGGCCGTTAACGCCAGGCTCACTCCGTGCACCCCTCCTTCCATCGCCTGCTCCAGCCTGTCCCGGTAGAAATCCGTCAACTGCAGCAGCTGGAAATCGTTCCAGCCTGCCAGGAGCTCGGTGATCACTGAGCTCGGACCTGTGAAGGAAAATGGGGAAAATTAAAGAAATTACTGACCCCATATTGGGCAGCGACTTTCTTTGTGGAAGGTAAAAATGGTGCTCCAGATCACCAAACAGTCCGATATATATATGGGGGGAACGGGGTCAGACCGGAGGGGGGAGAGGAAGTGTGAGTGGGTATAGCTCCATCTGTTGAAAGCTGCACTTTCGTGTCCCCGGGAATGTACCTCTCTGTTTGGAAAGGACTCTGCTTATTCCTGAGAATATAGTAACCCATCACCATCACTCTCCTGTTACTGCCCATCACCACTGCTCTACTCTGGCTGCCTGGTCAACCCTTTTCTTCAGCAAACCTCTGGGATATCTCACAAAATACTGTAGGAACGCAGCAGGTCAGACAGCGTCTATGGAGGAGAATAAGCAATCAACGTTTCGAGCCAAGGCCCTTCATCGGGACTAGAAATGAAGGTGACGGAAATTCTATATATTGCCACATTACTCTCTATTCCTTGTGGTCCTGAACCGAAACCTCAAATGTGTATTCCTCTCCATGGATGCTGCCTGACCTGTTGAGTTCTGCCAATATTTTATGTGTCCTTTTGTTGCTTAAAACTTTCAGCATATGCAGAATGCCATGTGTTCTGGAGTAACTCGCTATTTGAATGTAGATCACAATCTGTTAGAGGAGACAGTAGTTGTACTCCATCCACATTGGGGAATGTTTCCCCCAGAGATGTTAACTCTCTCTCTGCTCAGTTCCTTCACAAATATTTTGTGAATTGCCGATATTGGATAAAACCCAGACACACAGTCAGCACAACATTTATTAATTGAAATTATTCACCAACATACCCGCGACCTTTCCTGATCCTGACGTCACTGGAACTCCTCCATTACACGCCCGTTCAGCTATTTTGAGTACAGTTGTGTTCAGATTTTGCTGCTCTGTAACAAACAAAATTAACAGGAGGGTTTGGCATTAATTGAGGTATAAAGGAGAATACCGTTTTGTTTTTAAACTCAGGCAAACATTTCCAAACATCTTGGGCCTGTCCACTGAAGTCTTGACACGGCTGGATACACCTGCGCCCATTCACCCACAGTCACGCAATACCCATTCCCGCTCTGTCCATGGATTGCACACTGAGCCAGGATTCTCCACGGTATCTACTCGCCATATTGCAGGCAAATCCGTTTCAGGAACCAATCAACGAAATGATTTGGCAGGTTGAGCAGACAGCGCCCACTGGTTTCGTCCTCCTACCACTGGAGGCGCTATTGTGAGTAATGGACAACAGTTACAGCAGCGTGGGTTGAAACATTTCTGCTGACTAATGGAACATCTATTACTCTCGCCGTTGAATTATACAGGTTTCTCAGTCACACCTGATTCTCACCGTCTCCTTTCAGTTTAATATCGCCTGGCATTGACAGCAATGGCAATATAGGGTTTGAGTCAAAATAGAAGCACTCTGACATCCTGAACAATACAATCAAGACATCCTCCCCTGAAACTAGTGCGTTTTCTCCGGCAGGACTATAATACCATAATTATCACCTGAACTCCGATCAAAATTTCTTTGAGTATATCACCTGTTCATTATCACACAGTATTCAACAGCAAGTTGACAAAAAAAAAATAAAATAAATAACACATAATGCTGTAATTATTCAACAAGACAAACAATATGTTAATATTTCATGTGGAAGACCCTGTATCGGAGCTGATCCTTTGTGCGGGAGCTATGTATCTGCTCTCTATCTGCATTGTATTCTCTGCTGTGTATTTATGATGTTTTTATTTTAATGGTAGCCAGTCGCATCAGTGGGGGTGTGTTAAATTCGAAGGGAATCGGTTACATGTTTGTGCTTTGTTCAGTGCAGTACACAGCTGGGGAATGACAGATGTTACATCTTTTATTATTATCCACTCAAATACGTTGGAATTGCACTTGGGTACACTTCAGTTTCATCGCTTCGAGATTGTATGTTTGCTGATTGCTAATCAAGGATCGAATATATATCATCGACATTTGTAACAATTATTATTGGAGCTGAGGGCGCGTCATGCAAGGATAACAAATCCGTGGAGGTCGCCAGCAATGGTAATTTGGCTTGGTTAGAATTCACCGTTACATTCTCAACAGATGTTTCTCAATCTGTCGATTATGTTAATATTCTGAGCTACTTGAGTGTGTCGACATTAAGAAAGAGGATGTGCTGGAGCTTTTGAAATGTATTAGGTTAGATATATCGCCAGGACTGTAGGAGATATATCCTAGGCTACCATGGGAAGCGAGGGAGGAGATTGCTGAGCCTCTGACGATGATCTTTGCATCAGCAATATGGTGGGGAGAAGAACTAGAGAATTGGAGGTTTGCATATCTTGTTCCCTTGTACAAGGAAGGGTCTAGGGATAACCCAGTAAATTATAGAGCAGTGAATCTTACTTCAGTGATGGGCAAGCTGTTGGAGAAGATTCTGAGAAGCAGGATTTATGAGCATTTGGAGACACAATCTAATTAGGGATAGTCAACATTGTTTTGTCAAGGGCAGGTGATGCTTTATGGACCTGATTGAATTATTTGAGGATGCAACAAAACACATTGATGAAGGTAGATCAGTGGATATACTGTATATGGATTTTATTAAGGCATTTGATAAGGTTCCCCAGGCAATGCTCATTCAGAAAGTAATGAGGCATGGGATCCAAGAGACGTTGCTTTGTGGATCCAGAATTGGCTTGCTCACAGAAGGCAAAAGATAGTTGTAGATGTTCGAATTCTGCATTCAGGACGGTGACCAGTGGTTTCAAATTTGAAGACAGAATATAATCTTAATTATCTTAATAATCTTAATGGCTCCAGGGTGACCAGGGATGGGAGCTCAACGTTCAGGGATATTCAATATTCAGGAGGGATAGACATGAAGGAAGGGGAGGTGGGGTGGCGTTGCTGGTTAAAGAAGAGATTAACGCAATAGAAAGGAAGGACATAAGCCGGGAAGATGTGGAATCGATATGGGTAGAGCTGCGTAACACTAAGGGGCAGAAGACGTTGGTGGGAGTTGTGTACAGGCCACCTAACAGTAGTAGTGAGGTCGGAGATGGTATTAAACTGGAAATTAGAAATGTGTGCAATAAAGGAACAGCAGTTATAATGGGTGACTTCAATCTACATGTAGACTGGGTGAACCAAATTGGTAAAGGTGCTGAGGAAGAGGATTTCTTGGAATGTATGCGGGATGGTTTTTTGAACCAACATGTCGAGGAACCGACTAGAGAGCAGGCTATTCTGGACTGGGTTTTGAGCAATGAGGAAGGGTTAATTAGCGATCTTGTCGTGAGAGGCCCCTTGGGTAAGAGTGACCATAATATGGTGGAATTCTTCATTAACATGGAGAGTGACGTAGTTAATTCAGAAACAAAGGTTCTGAACTTAAAGAGGGGTAACTTTGAAGGTATGAGTCGTGAATTAGCTAAGAAAGACTGGCAAATGACACTTAAAGGATTGACGGTGGATATGCAATGGCAGGCATTTAAAGGTTGCATGGATGAACTACAACAATTGTTCATCCCAGTTTGGCAAAAGAATAAATTAAGGAAGGTAGTGCACCCGTGGCTGACAAGAGAAATTAGGGATAGTATCAATTCCAAAGAAGTAGCATACAAATTAGCCAGAGAAAGTGGCTCACCTGAGGACTGGGAGAAATTCAGAGTTCAGCAGAGGAGGACAAAGGGCTTAATTAGGAAGGGGAAAAAAGATTATGAGAGAAAACTGGCAGAGAACATAAAAACGGACTGTAAAAGCTTTTATAGATATGTAAAAAGGAAAAGACTGATAAAGACAAATGTAGGTCCCCTGCAAACAGAAACAGGTGAATTGATTATGGGGAGCAAGGACATGGCAGACCAATTGAATAATTACTTTGGTTCTGTCTTCACTAAGGAGGACATAAATAATCTTCCAGAAATAGTAAGGGACAGAGGGTCCAGTGAGATGGAGGAACTGAGCGAAATACATGTTAGTAGGGAAGTGGTGTTAGGTAAATTGAAGGGATTGAAGGCAGATAAATCCCCAGGGCCAGATGGTCTGCATCCCAGAGTGCTTAAGGAAGTAGCCCAAGAAATAGTGGATGCATTAGTGATAATTTTTCAAAACTCGTTAGATTCTGGACTAGTTCCTGAGGATTGGAGGGTGGCTAATGTAACCCCACTTTTTAAAAAAGGAGGGAGAGAGAAACCGGGGAATTATAGGCCGGTTAGCCTAACGTCGGTGGTGGGGAAACTGCTGGAGTCAGTTATCAAGGATGTGATAACAGCACATTTGGAAAGCGGTGAAATGATTGGACAAAGTCAGCATGGATTTGTGAAAGGAAAATCATGTCTGACGAATCTCATAGAATTTTTTGAGGATGTAACTAGTAGAGTGGATAGGGGAGAACCAGTGGATGTGGTATATTTGGATTTTCAAAAGGCTTTTGACAAGGTCCCACACAGGAGATTAGTGTGCAAACTTAAAGCACACGGTATTGGGGGTAAGGTATTGGTGTGGGTGGAGAATTGGTTAGCAGACAGGAAGCAAAGAGTGGGAATAAACGGGACCTTTTCAGAATGGCAGGCGGTGACTAGTGGGGTACCGCAAGGCTCAGTGCTGGGACCCCAGTTGTTTACAATATATATTAATGACTTGGATGAGGGAATTAAATGCAGCATCTCCAAGTTTGCGGATGACACGAAGCTGGGTGGCAGTGTTAGCAGTGAGGAGGATGCTAAGAGGATGCAGGGTGACTTGGATAGGTTGGGTGGGTGGGCAAACTCATGGCAGATGCAATTTAATGTGGATAAATGTGAAGTTATCCACTTTGGTGGCAAAAATAGGAAAACAGATTATTATCTGAATGGTGGCCGATTAGGAAAAGGGGAGGTGCAACGAGACCTGGGTGTCATTATACACCAGTCATTGAAAGTGGGCATGCAGGTACAGCAGGCGGTGAAAAAGGCGAATGGTATGCTGGCATTTATAGCGAGAGGATTCGAGTACAGGAGCAGGGAGGTACTACTGCAGTTGTACAAGGCCTTGGTGAGACCACACCTGGAGTATTGTGTGCAGTTTTGGTCCCCTAATCTGAGGAAAGACATCTTTGCCATAGACTGAGTACAAAGAAGGTTCACCAGATTGATTCCTGGGATGGCAGGTCTTTCATATGAAGAAAGACTGGATGAACTGGGCTTGTACTCGTTGGAATTTAGAAGATTGAGGGGGGATCTGATTGAAACGTATAAGATCCTAAAGGGATTGGACAGGCTGGATGCGGGAAGATTATTCCCGATGTTGGGGAGGTCCAGAACGAGGGGTCACAGTTTGAGGATAGAGGGGAAGCCTTTTAGGACCGAGATTAGGAAAAACTTCTTCACACAGAGAGTGGTGAATCTGTGGAATTCTCTGCCACAGCAAACTGTTGAGGCCAGTTCATTAGCTATGTTTAAAAGGAAGTTAGATATGGCCCTTGTGGCTACAGGGGTCAGGGGGTATGGAGGGAAGGCTGGGTTCTGAGTTGGATGATCAGCCATGATCATAATAAATGGCGGTGCAGGCTCGAAGGGCCGAATGGCCTACTCCTGCACCTATTTTCTATGTTTCTATGTTTCTATGTTAATGATAAGACTCGTGGCCGTGTGGAGGATCAGTGAGATCTTGGGGTTAGTGTCCATAAGACACTCAAAGCTGCTGCGCAGATTGACAGTGTTGTTAAGAAAGCCTTCATCAACTGTGCGATTGAGTTCAAGACCCGTGAGACGCAGAAACACAGAAACACAGAAACACAGAAACACAGGAACCCTACAGCACAACACAGGAACCCTACAGCACAACACAGGCCCTTCGCATTAGAATGCTGCCATGTATGTATTTACCTCGGGTTACCCATAGCCCTCTATTTTTCTAAGCACCTTGTTCCTATCCAGGAGACTCTTAAAGACCCTGTTGTATCCGCCTTCCCCACTGTCGCTGGAGGCCTATTCCACACACTCACCATTCTGCGTAAAACAAAAAAAACCTTGCCCCTGACATCTCCACTGTACCTACATCCAAACACCTTAAAGCCGTGCCCTCTTGTGTTAGCCCCTTCAGCCCTGGGAAAAACCCTCCGACTAACCACACGATTGTTAAAGCTAAAAAAGCCCTTAGTTAGACCTCACTTGGAGGAGGACTGTCTTCAGTTCTGGTCACCTCACTACAGGAAGGATGTGGATACTGTGGAGAGAGAATGCAAAGGCGATTTACAAGGATGTTGCCTGGATTGGAGAGCATGCCTTATGAGTGTAGGATGAGTGAACTTGACCTTTTCTCTTTGTAGCCACAGAGGATGAGAGGTGACCTGATAAAGGTGCATAAGTTTATGAGAGGCATTAATCTTGTTAATCATCAGAGGCTTTTTCCAACCTGGCACGAGGGGCCATATTTTAATGTGCTTGGAACAAGGTACAGAGGGATGTCATGCAGATACTGGCGGGTACATGGAATGCACTGCCAGCAAGCTGGAGGGAGGCGGACACAAAGGGTCCTTTCAGAGACTGTTAGATACCTATATGGAGCTTAGAAAGAATAGTTGGTTATGCTGTAGGGCATTACTCCGCATTTTCTAGAGTAGGTTACATGGTCAGCACAAGATTGTGGGCCGAAGGACCTGTATGCTCTCTCTTTTCATGTTTTATCGTTTCACAACATTCAAGCACATTTGATTTAATGTGTCTTTTCTGACAATGATCAACATAAAAAGACTTAAGTCAAAGTGAAAACATCGATTTCAACTTGGAGTACAGTTAAGTCAATCATCAATAAATGGAAATAATATGGCACAGCTGTAAGTCTGCGTAGAGGAGCTGTCCTCAAAAACTGAGAGACCATGCAAGACGAGGACTGGTGAGGGAGGCCACCAAGAGACCTATGACAACTCTTGAGGAGTCCCAAGCTTCACTGGCTGAGATGGTAATGACTGCGCAGACAACAACTGTTGCCCGGGAGCTTCACCAGTCATAGCTTTATGGGACTGTTGTAAAGAGAAACGCACTATTGAAAAAAAAACAACTGAAACAAAATCTCGGCCAGAGTTTGCCAGAGGGCATTTGGGAGACCCGGAAGGTTCGGGTCCGAAGGTCTGATTAAATCAAAGTTGTGCTTTCTGGCCATCAGACTAAATGCTATGTTTGGTGTCAGCCAAAGACTACACAGCATCAAAATCACAAGATTCCTACTGTGAAGCATCATGCTGTGGGGACGTTGCACTGCAGCAGGCCCTGGAAGGCTTGTGAAGGTAGAGGGTAAAATGAATGCAACAAAAACAGGGAAATCCTGGAAGGAAGGCTAATGTAGTCTGCAGAATAACTGTGACTTGGGAAAAACAAAAATTCCAGCAAGACAATAAATCCAAGCATAAAGTCAAAGCTATACAAGAAAGCTTAAAAACAGCAAAGTTGATGTCCTCGTGAGTCTAGGTCAGAGTCCATACCTCAATTTAATTGAAAATTTTTTGCTGGGCTTGCAAAGTGCAATTCACTAACGATTCCCATGCAATTTCACAGAGCTTGAGCAGTTCTGTAAAGAATGGGGCAAAATTGCAGAGTCCAGATGTGCAAAATTGATTTCCACACAACTCAAACCTGTAATTGCTGCCAAAGTGTGATCTACTAAATATGGACTAGATGGGGGCCGGGGGCGGGGGGGGGTGTATATTATTTATCTATAGCATAAAATTATATATAAATAAATGCCAATAAATCTCACAACGTATATCGGTGCTAGTAAACCTGTTTCTGAATCTGAGAACTTTTATCTGACTGTTGTGTATTTTTTTTAATGTCCGTTAATCCTGTTCCTCATACTGTCGTAGGTAGTCTTAATCGAAGTGCATTCGAGTGTTATTTCAAGTATTTTTTTGTAAGTTTTCCAGATCGGTTTCAGACCGAGATATCATGCCAAAGGAATACGTTAACATAGGCAGAGCGAACATGTTTATTGTCTTTGTTATATTGTCACTGTTCAGCTCAGTTTGGCAGATTTTATTTAGCCCAGAAGTAAATTCTGTTGAAACATTTCTCTTTATCACACGACGATCTATTCTCTTTGTTTGTTGATATCCTTAATATACTTACGTTTCATATCGATCCATCTGTTGTATTGAATCCTGATGCTCTGCAATACACTACAAGCTCTACTACACCTTTCGAAATGTTTAATGTTTACTTTAAGCTCATGTTTATATCTTTGAAAATTAGTTTCATTATTTTAATTAGTTGTTTTAGCTTTACTGATGATAGAGCAAATAATTTCAAGTCATTCTCTACAGCAGGAGTGACAAGGTATAATTAATTTTTTCCCCCTGTTTTGATACCCTATTTTGTCCGATTTAGCAAATTGGAGAGCGGGTTTAAAGCTAGCCAAAACCATAGTAGGCTTAGGAAAATGCCTCCATTTATTTTGATAACGGTAGCTTTTCCTTTGTGATTGTTAATAGCGTGATTATTGTACGCTAATGCTTCATCAGATGTAGATATTTCAGAAGTATTCGGTTTATATATTATGAAGTTCTATTAACCACGAGTGAGAGACAGAATCAAATGTTTTTTTGATAATCTGATTTCTGCTTTCCCTTCGGGCTTGATTTTGAATTTGTTATCTATTTTCAGTTGTTCCCTAAATCCAGTTATTCCCGAAGAGTATTTTTTCTGCTCTTCCGTAAGTATATTGTGGTTGTCTAAATGAGTGTTTATTAGTTAGGAGATACACGATGTTACAATTTTACATATAAAATTGACTCATTATTATTGAGAGCCAATAATAACAGAGTAGGTGACGGTAAATAGACTTATAAACGCAGAATTAAAGTTGTCCTTGAGGCTGCTGGTACTTACATTCGGCCTTTTATACCTTCTGCCTCATGGGAGTATGAAAGAGAGAATGTTTGAGGTGGTTTGGGGTTCAGCAAACAAGGCTTTGGGCGGGGTTAGCGTCTTGCTAACTTGATGGAGTTCTTCCAGGTGGTGACAAATGTGATGGATGAAGTTACACATGGATATTGTCTACTTGGATGTTAGCCTGATGTTTGACAAGGTCCGACATGGGCTCATACAGAAATTGACATGCTGGGGAACTGCGGTGAATTGGCCTTTTGGATTCATAATTGTCTTCCCCATAAGAGACAGGTGGTAATGAGGCTTAACGTGGCTGGCGATCTTTGACCAGTGATGCTCCACAAGGAACCACACTGGGATCGGCCATATTTACACATATGCCCCTCTCCCCAAGAGTGGCCTCAAAACCTACCCAACAATGCTTTGGGAATTACACTACCAGAAGGACTACTTTGCCAGATGTCATCCCCTCCCACCCCAACCACACACCTATTCCAATTTAGAATGGGAATAAATGTTGGGACTGTCAATGAGAGTCGCTTCCCAGAGATACTCTCAGCATCCTGGCGAGAACATTTCCCTCAATTCATATCCTGAAAATGCTCTCTTCATCTGGGCAGCTGCATTTTCTCGAATACACATCCTGGAAATCCTCAGGGGCAGGCAGTACATTTCCCATCGTGGGCTAGCGGGTTCCTCACTGAGAAACTTGTAGCACACCCACACATTTCCCCCCTCTGACCAACCCGCCTGCAAGGAATCACGTCCTCCCTCCCTGCCACATTCGGCGAACACACCACCCTCATATTTCACTCACCTGACAATTCCGTGTTCAATGCGCTTCCGAGCTGACAGACAGTCGCCTCACTTGTGCCGGTTCCAGGGTCCTGATCAGTGTCTCTGACGTCACTGTCTCTGGGCTGACAAACAGTCGCCTCACTTGTACCGGTTCCAGCGTCCTGATCGGTGTCTCTGACGTCACTGTCTCTGGGCTGACAGACTGTCGCCTCACTTGTACCGGTTCCAGGGTCCTGATCAGTGTCTCTGACGTCACTGTCTCTGGGCTGACAGACAGTCGCCTCACTTGTACCGGTTCCAGGGTCCTGCTCAGTGTCTCTGACGTCACTGTCTCTGGGCTGACAGACAGTCGCCTCACTTGTACCGGTTCCACGGTCCTGCTCAGTGTCTCTGACGTCACTGTCTCTGGGCTGACAGACAGTCGCCTCACTTGTGCCGGTTCCAGGGTCCTGATCAGTGTCTCTGACGTCACTGTCTCTGGGCTGACAGACAGTCGCCTCACTTGTACCGGTTCCAGCGTCCTGATCGGTGTCTCTGACGTCACTGTCTCTGGGCTGACAGACAGTCGCCTCACTTGTACCGGTTCCAGGATCCTGATCGGTGTCTCTGACGTCACTGTCTCTGGGCTGACAGACAGTCGCCTCACTTGTACCGGTTCCAGCGTCCTGATCGGTGTCTCTGACGTCACTGTCTCTGGGCTGACAGACAGTCGCCTCACTTGTACCGGTTCCAGGATCCTGATCGGTGTCTCTGACGTCACTGTCTCTGGGCTGACAGACAGTCGCCTCACTTGTACCGGTTCCAGGGTCCTGATCAGTGTCTCTGACGTCACTGTCTCTGGGCTGACAGACAGTCGCCTCACTTGTGCCGGTTCCAGGGTCCTGATCAGTGTCTCTGACGTCACTGTCTCTGGGCTGACAAACAGTCGCCTCACTTGTGCCGGTTCCAGCGTCCTGATCGGTGTCTCTGACGTCACTGTCTCTGGGCTGACAGACAGTCGCCTCACTTGTACCGGTTCCAGGATCCTGATCGGTGTCTCTGACGTCACTGTCTCTGGGCTGACAGACAGTCGCCTCACTTGTACCGGTTCCAGGATCCTGATCGGTGTCTCTGACGTCACTGTCTCTGGGCTGACAGACAGTCGCCTCACTTGTACCGGTTCCAGCGTCCTGATCGGTGTCTCTGACGTCACTGTCTCTGGGCTGACAGACAGTCGCTTCACTTGTACCGGTTCCAGCGTCCTGATCGGTGTCTCTGACGTCACTGTCTCTGGGCTGACAGACAGTCGCCTCACTTGTACCGGTTCCAGGGTCCTGATCAGTGTCTCTGACGTCACTGTCTCTGGGCTGACAGACAGTCGCCTCACTTGTACCGGTTCCAGGATCCTGATCAGTGTCTCTGTCGTCACTGTCTCTGGGCTGACAGACAGTCGCCTCACTTGTACCGGTTCCAGGGTCCTGATCAGTGTCTCTGACGTCACTGTCTCTGGGCTGACAGACAGTCGCCTCACTTGTACCGGTTCCAGGGTCCTGATCAGTGTCTCTGACGTCACTGTCTCTGGGCTGACAGACCGTCGCCTCACTTGTGCTGGTTCCAGGGTCCTGATCAGTGTCTCTGACGTCACTGTCTCTGGGCTGACAGACAGTCGCCTCACTTGTACCGGTTCCAGGGTCCTGATCAGTGTCTCTGACGTCACTGTCTCTGGGCTGACAGACAGTCGCCTCACTTGTGCTGGTTCCAGGGTCCTGATCAGTGTCTCTGACGTCACTGTCTCTGGGCTGACAGACAGTCGTCTCACTTGTACCGGTTCCAGGGTCCTGCTCAGTGTCTCTGACGTCACTGTCTCTGGGCTGACTATGCTCTCCCTCCTCTGCGGCCGGACTGCATTGTGGGACATTGCTCTCAATTTGACCCTGCTTTGGTACCTTGCTTCCCGTGTCTTGATCATCTTCAATCGATGATTTACCTGGTAAAAATCTCTCGAATGCTTTCCATAACGTATTTAATTTCCCACCTGAAATAAATGATGAATTGCAGGTTATACTAGAGTGACTTAGATACGAGCAGAACAAGGATTCGCAATGTGTGGCTACAATAAGAACAAGAGACATAAGACCATAGTTAGGACATTTGGCCCATTGATTCTGCTCCGCCATTCAATCATGGCTGATCCTTTTTTTCCGCTCCTCAACCCGAATTCCTTGCCTTCTCCCTATAACTTTGATGCTGCGTTCCATCAAGAACCTATCAATCTCTACTTTAAATAACAACCCAATGACCTGGCCTCCACAGCTGCCTGTGGTAACAAATTCCACAAATTCACCACCCACTGACTAAAGAAATATCTCCGCATCTCTGTTTTGGATGGATGATCCTCTATCCTGAATCTGTGCCCTCTCAATCTACAGTTCCCCATCATGGGAACGATCCTTTCCACATCTGTTCGCTCTCGGCCTTGCAGCATTCGATAAGGTTCAATGAGATGACACCCCGCCCCCATCTTTATAAATTCCAGCTAAAGCAGACCAGAGCCATCAAATAATGAAGCCGAGACTCTGCCTGACCAGATTTGGAATGGGGCTGTACTTGTGAATGTGAAATACACCTCCTGTCAGGTTACCATCCCGATAAGCCTGTGACTGGACACATCCACTCCCAGAAATAAAGAACAGGGTAGACGTAATAATACTAATCACTAGCTACTCAGGAGTTGAACACATTGATGTCCAGAGGATCTTAATGGAATGGTGTCAGGTGATACCGGGAAATATCACTGGGTTTATTTTCCACAATCAAAATCTCCCTGGGTCACAAACTGTCCAGTCACCGGTGTCACACAGAGGTCCGCCATCGATCAGATACTCTCCGTCCACTGGGTCAAAGTGTCCGATCCCCTGGGTCACAGACTGACCATTACCTCGAGACGCGTATTGTCCACTCCCTGGGTCACAGATTGAACATTGCCTTGAGTCACAATCTGTCCGGTCTCCTGGGTCATAGACTAACCATTGCCTTGACTCACACACTGTCCAGTCGCCTGGATCACAGATTGACTATTACCTGGATACACACATTGTCCCGTCTCCAGGGTCACACACAGATCAGCCACCGGATTACACACAGGCGGATCCTCTGGACCACATACTCTCCACACGCTTTGACATACAGTGTCCTGTCCCTAGATCACCTACTGACCATTACCTTGACACGTTCACTGTCCAGTCGCCTGGAGGAAACTTTTCTGTACCCTTTCCATCTCAAAGACATGTATGCTCTGCTCTGCCGACGTGTATGAACAGTTCCAGGGAATCGAGCATCTGTACTCTTGGTCCCCCACCTCCCATTGTTCTACAACGCTTTCCAGGGCCCGACAATTTACTGTGTAATTCCTGCCCTGGTTTGACTTTACAAAGTGAACCCATTCATTACAGCATATTCCACGGTCGTCTCAGTCTCCTTGTAAATTTTTCTAACCCTACTTTACCACCAATGTTGATGCCATCTGCAAACTAATGAACAACGTTAATTTTATCTACCAAACCTTTACTATAAAGAGCAAACAGTGGATATAGCATCCTTCCACACCACTGGGCACAACCCTCCAAACTGAATGGCACTCTATTATTAACCCTCTGATTCCTTCCTCTTCGCCAGTTCCATATGCAGTCGGCTAACTCGCCCGGAAGGACACGAATCTCAGTGTTATATACGGAGACATACATGTACATTGATGATGAATTCAGTGAACTTTGACCTTGCAATACTCCAAAAATTACAGGTAGACAATGTGTGAATAAGACGGTTAGCATGCTTGCTGTCATTAGTTGCAGCACAGAATACTGGCGCAAAGAGATCTTGTGACAGGTTTATAAACTGTTGGTTGGACCAGTTAGAATAACGTGTGCGGTCCTGGTAATAATACTACAGGAAGAATATATTAGTACTGGAGAGATTGCAGATTGAAATTTTTAATTACAAAAGATTGAACCGGATGAGAACATTTTCTGACTCAGAGAAAACACTTTTCCCTCCATAGATGCTGCCTGATCTGCTGAGTTCCTCCATCATTTTGCGTGTTCCCCGCTCTAGTTCCCCTCTTGAAACGCCGAGGGGTTCACTTTAATCCTACTCACCAATGCCATTATATTGTCTAGATAGCCTTCCTTGATTCCACGTTTCTCTCCTGCTGTTTTATATTTCCTGTGCCTTATCACCATTGAAGCTCCTTAATCGTATTTTGAGAAAACCACGTTCTTCATTTGTCCAGAGCCCAGATATTCATTGGGGTATTAAAATACCCAAGCACATCACACATTTACCTACAATGATCTGTCTCCTGATCCTCAGCTATTCCCAACGCTGCAAATTTTCTCGGCTTGGCTACATAAAACGGTTTTCAGAAACATCCCTCAGCCTGTGTAAGCTTCTTCATCTCAACTAATATGTACAAATGCGACAGACGTTAAATTAGAACGATCCAATGATCATACCTGTAGCCATTCTGGTTCTGACTGACGATTGTTGGTTGTTGTTTTCTTGTTTACACTTTTGTCCTGATGCAGGAAAACTTCACATATTGACGATTCTCTGAATTACACACAAGCAGACAGTGAGTCAGAAAGAGTATGATTACTTTGCAAATATGACAGTATCTCCATTCCCTGTATCAGAGCGGCAGCTGCCTTAGGGACCAAACATTCCTTGCTTCCATCAACTTCCCTGCCATGTCTGTATGTCTGTCCAGTGGTATCTGGCGCATCCTACTGATAGAGTCACAGAACAAACAAGAACACCTACAGTCCCTGAGCCCAACGTGAAAATGCTGACCACAGTACCCACAGAGATTGTCCTAATTTTCTGTGTTGGGCCCATTTCCCTCCTGTCCTCTTCACTCCATCTACACATCACAACTGCTTCCAGAATGATACAATTGTGCTGCCTCATCCACTTCCTCTGGCAGGTCCCTCCACATCGTCACCAGCCTCAGCATGAAACCGTTGTTGCTCGTGTTGGTTTTACAATCCATTTACCAATCCTCTGTCCATTTATATCCCCTGTAAGTATGACAATCTTCACTGAAAGCAACATCCATTAATGTTGTGTCATCTGTGAACTCACTAGTAAAGCCTTGTGCGTTCGTATTCAAACCATTGCTATCAAATAACGAATATCAAAGGTCCCAACTTCTAGCCTTGCGGCACACCACTAGTTACCAGCCTCCGTTCTGAGGAGGTATCTTCAACCACAACACGTTGTTTGCTACCTTCAAGGTAATTTTATTTTCTCTCTGGAGCGCATGGGTCCTTATCTTCCAGACCAAGCTGTCATGTGGCAACTTATCAAAAGGCTTTGCTGAAATCCAATGTACCACATCCACTGTCCTCTCATTTACACTCAGCTTCAAAAACCTTAACAAGTACTGTTGAACGCAACGTTCCATGCACAATGCCATATTTCACTCCTGATCAGACGCTGTCGATTCAAATGTCGGTGCATGACTGTCACATATTATGAAAACTTATCTCTTGCATCTCCCTACACTTCTCTGCTCTTACCATCAAAAAGCCAAAGTAGCAACCTGCGTGAAGATAATTTTTCTGTAAATGCTCAAAATTTCCGTCCCTAAGTATCCGTTCCAAGATTTTGCCCACCACTGATGTAACACTCACTGGTCTATAATCACCAGAATTATATCGTTTATACGTTTATTGAATTAAAAAAGAAGATCTGCCATTCTACAGTCCCGTTTTACTACTCCTGTGGCCAGAGAGAGCACACGGATCATTGTCAATGTCACTGTAAAGTCCCTCCTCACTCCCCGTAGTGATGTGGTGTGCATTGGAATCTTAAAAAAACACCTCTTTCTTAACATTGCTGTGCTGCTATGCTAACGTCACAATCATAGTCCATGCCATTGTAACTCTGACGCAAATCATTCATTGTGCACCTCACCTGCGCGTGCGCAGCCCTCCGGTGAAAAAATGATGTCGTATCTGTTAAATAGGGGCCGTGGACAATTCTGATTTCATGGAGTGGGACGTGAAAGTACAGAGGAATATCTGGAGAACTTTTTGAAATGCTTGTTCGCTGCGTGGTCGGTAATCTTTTGGAAGGTAAGCCTCAAAATCCCCGGCTTTGGCTGCTGTTGGCGACCGAGGTTGAGGTCGAATCGTTCGGACAGAGACGGCGCTCAGTACTCGGTGTCGGAGAGCTGATCAGAGCTCGAATTTTTCGGATGACTCAGAGTCGGATTGTGGTCGGCATGGCAGGGAGAGTTTTTCCTTCTCCCGTCTGCATGAGATGTGGGACATTTGAAAGTCTTCGAACTTTTACTGTGCTCATGGACTTTCTTCAGCAAGTTATGGTATTGTTGCACTGTTGTAACTATATGTTATAATTATTTGGTTTTGTCAGTTTTTTTTCAGTCTTGGTTTGTCCTGTGTTTTGTGATAACACACCGGAGGAAACATTGTATCATTTCTTAATGCATGCATTACTAAATGATAATAAAAGAGGACTACGTGTCTTCATAATCTAATCTAATCCTCCAGGCACATTTCCGTCTTTGCTCCTGAGTAGTCCTACCCTCAATCTGTTCATCCTGTCCTTCAGTAACGTGTAGAACTTGATGGGACTTTCCTTCATCATACTCGCCAAGGACTTCTCAAGTCCCCTTGACCCTCTAAATCCCTTCTAAAGCTCCTTCCTGGATACCTTATAATACTCCGGAGCCGTGCTTGAATGCTGCTTCCTAAATATACTATTCCCTGAGATAATGTGTTATCAATTTATGCTTCCAAATTGCTAAGAATACCATCACAATTATCCATCCACTAATTAAATTCTGTTCCGTATCTTCTACATGTCCATGACCATGATAAAAGTTAGGTTATTGTGATAACTATCTCAAAAAGGTCACCTATCCTGACGTCTGTCAGTATCATTGCGTAGTACTGGGCACAGTATGGGATCCCTTCCAGTTGGTCCATCTACAAGATAAATCAGGACTCATTCCGAGACACACAGCATATTTTGCCCCATGGACCCATTTTGGAATAAGGAGGTGGGGATCAAATGCAGGAAAGTAGAAGTCACCAATGATAACTACCCTTTTATATTTGTACCTTTCCAAAAGCTGTCAAGTTATCTGCTTCTCGTTATCCCAGTGGCTTTAGGGAAAGCCTAGAGAATACTCCCAGAATGAATGACAGTGCCTGTACTGTTTCTGATTTTCACCCACATTGAGTCTGTCGATGGTCCCTCCATGATGTACTCCGATGATACCACCCTGATTAGCAATTATAATTGTCCTCCTTTCACTTCCCTCCATGTGCATTCTGAAACCCTGGAACATCAGACAGCCAATCCTTCCCTTGTAGCAGTCCTGCCTGTGTAATGGTGATAACATGTACCACCCAAGTACTGAACCATGTTCTACATCCGTTAGTCTTGCGAGACCATGGATCTACGCCTGGAAAGTCTTCATACAACCGGGCAAGGTTGTATAGAAGACCGGCAGTTGTCCATGCTGCAAGTCTTCCCTCTCCACGACACCGATGTTGTCCAATGGAAGGGCAAGGGCCAATACAGCTTGGCACCAGTGTCGTCGCAGAGCACTGTGTAGTTAAGTGCCTTGCTGAAGACACACTGCATCGGCTAGGGTTCAAGCTTACGACCTTCAGTTCGTTAGTCCAATACCTTAACCACCTGGCCACGTACCCACACACTAACCATGTTCTAAGTTACTCTTATTCTTCATACTTATTGTATTCAACACATTTCAATCCATCCAAATGACGAGCACCGTCCACAGCCTATCCTTACACTGCCTCTGTGAACATTGCACCTACCTTTATATCAACGGCTCCATCATCTGACGAAACACTCTGGTTCCCATCCCTCAACGACTGAGTTTAAACCGACTCCGGCAGCTCCAGCAGACCTGGCTGCAGGGACATTCGTTCATCTCAAGTACAGGCAGAACTCGTGCCCTTTGTACAGGTTCAAATGGGAACATTGCAAAACACATTCTTGCTTGATCACAGATTCATAGGTTCCGACAATTTATTAGTCGAAAATACTGGATGTCGCCAGGGTATGTAAATGTAAATTATTGGTTGGCCTTTGCTTGTTGGGACTGAATGAAATGTGGTGCTGGGACCTTTGGCATCAAATGCGTTCGTTCTTAGCAAAGGCTTGCAGAAGGATGTAATTGAGTTCCAGTATATCATTGCATCTTTCAATAGCCAGAGGAATCAATGTCGTGTTGCTGTCGTTGATGGTAGTGCCACATTTCTGCAAACACTGCAGCAGAAAGCAATTACTTCGTCTTGCAATGGGAGGAAATTGTCAACGCATTTTGAGATGATTATGCCGTAACACAGACAAGCAAGGAAACATTAAAACTGTCCAAAAGCTACTTTAGAAAATGAAAGAACTTGAAATGAGCAAACACTGAGGAAATGTGTGCGACTTTAAAGATTGGTGCTGCTGACGGCACATTAACAGATCTGGAGTGATTGCAACTGGATCTGACAGAGACATAACTGGTCCTTCGGGGCTCATTCAGTCTCACTCCAACTATTTCATACCTTTCTTCTTACACCAATGTATGTCAAAAGGACCAGAGTTTGAGTAAATGAGACTCACCAAACTTTCTCTTGACTGCATCACTGGAAACTCCGAGTCAGATGAGTTCTCTCTGGTTGATGCTCTCAGTCCTCGGGCTGCAATGTCGGTCTTCAGTTGTGGTTTGCTTCCAGTTGTGGGCTTTTCTTCCAATAAATCTCTCACCGCAGGTCTAACTGTAACCAGGGAGATAACGAAGCACGTTAACAATACAAACGAGAGCAAAACATCTCTGCACAATGTTATTAGAAACAAACCAACTGAAATTTAAAGTTGGAGACAAATGTAATGATCTCAGTGAACAAACCTGTAATTGACCCTCACGTGTCACCAAACCTGATATGGGATACGAAGGTGTCATCACTCAGTAATGGTGAGACATAAGACACAGGAACAGAATAAGGTCTTTCGGTCCATCAAGTCTGCTCCAGAATTCATCCATGGCTGATTTATTCCAACACCGTATTCCTGCGTTGCTGCTATAACAGTCAACCTACCTAGCAATCAAGAACGACAGTCTCCATCACCCTCTTTGTTAACATAATTCCACAGGTCAATCAACACCTGTCTGCAGTAATTTCTCCCATCTTAGTTTTAGAGTGGAACTTCTTTCATCTGAGGCTCCGCTCTCAGATCCCAGAGTTTCCATCTGATGGAGACATCATCCCGATGTAACATCCAGGCTTCTTAGTATTCAGTAGTTTTAAATAGCAAACCAACATCCCCAACCACCGCGATCCTCGTGAACTCCACTGAGTACAGGTGCAAACCCATAAAATTTTCCTCATTCATAAAGACTATCATTCCTGAGATTAATCATGTGAACCTTGTTAGAAATAACGATATGGATCACCGTTCCAGGAATAACAGGGAAATTGATACCCGAATAATTCACTGGGAAAAGCCGTGGTTTATTTGCTGGTTTACAAACTATCACAAAATGAGCGCCTGTGCACTTTCCATTTCCAGAAAATTTAAATTATTCCTGGGTGAATGCAATAAAAAGAAACCAGAATCAGTGGAAAAGATCAGTTTGTAGGGAGAGGAACAAAGATAACGAATCGGGTTCACAACTGTTCGCCAGAATGGATTCAAACATTATCCATATTTTAGTGCAGATCTACTATGTGTTTTCCTTGGAGGGACTGAGGCTGTGGACTGAGATCTTGTAGAGGTTTCTAGGATTATGATAGGCGAAGATAAAGTAGACAGGGAGTATATATTCGCTAGTTAGAGATGTCTAATACCAGAGGACATGCACTGAAGGTGTGAGGGAGTAGATGCGATAGAAATGTGAGGGCAAACACAAGGAACTCTGCAGATGCTGGAAATTCAAGCAACACTCATCAAATTTGCTAGTGAGCGCAGCAGGCCAAGCAGCATCTCTAGGAAGAGGTACAGTCGACGTTTCGGGCCGAGATCCTTCGTCAGGACTAACTGAAGGAAGAGTGAGTAAGGGATTTGAAAGTGGGAGGGGGAGGAGGAGATCCGAAATGATAGGAGAAGACAGGAGGGGGAGGGATGGAGCCAAGAGCTGGACAGGTGATTGGCAAAAGGGATATGAGAGGATCATGGGACAGGAGGCCCAGGGAGAAGGAAAAGGTGGGGGGGGGGGACCCAGAGGATGGGCAAGGGGTATAGTCAGAGGGACAGAGGGAGAAAAAGGAGAGAGAGAGAGAAATAATGTGTGTATATAAATAAAAAAGCGGGGTATGAGGGGGAGGCGGGGCATTAGCGGAAGTTAGAGAAGTCGATGTTCATGACATCAGGTTGGAGGCTACCCAGACGGAATATAAGGTGTTGTTCCTCCAACCTGAGCATGGCTTCATCTTTACAGTAGAGGAGGCCGTGGATAGACATATCAGAATGGGAATGGGATGTGGAATTAAATTGTGTGGCCACTGGGTGATCCTGCTTTCTCTGGCGGACAGAGCGTAGGTGTTCAGCAAAACGATCTCCCAGTCTGTGTCGGGTCTCTCTAATATATAGAACGCCACGTCGGGTCTCTCCAATATATAGAACGCCACATCGGGAGCACCGGACGCAGTATATCACCCAAGCCGACTCACAGCTGAGTCGGCTTGGGTGATATACTTCGTCCGGTGCTCCTGATGTGGCCTTCTATATATTGGAGAGACCCGACGCAGACTGTCTGGGGCCCTGAATGGTGGTAAGGGAGGAAGTGTAAGGGCGTGTGCAGTACCTGTTCCGCTTACAAGGATAAGTTCCAGGAGGGAGATCAGTGGGGAGGGATGGGGGGGGACGAATGGACAAGCGCATAGGGAGCGATCCCTGCGGAAAGCAGAGAGAGGCGGGGAGGGAAAGATGTGCTTAGTGGTGTGATCCCGTTGGAGGTGGCGGAAGTTACGGAGAATAATATGTTGGACCCGGAGGCTGGTGGGGTGGTAGGTGAGGACCAGGGGAACCTTATTCCTAGTGCGCTGACTGGGGTATGGAGTGAGAGCAGATGTGCGTGAAATGGGGGAGATGCGTTTGAGAGCAGAGTTGATTGTGGAGGAAGGGAAGCCCCTTTCTTTAAAAAAGGAAGACATCTCCCTCGTTCTGGAATGAAAAGAGAGCAGATGCGGCGGAGACGGAGGAATTGCGAAAAGGGGATGGCATTTTGCAAGAGACAGGGTGAGAAGAGGAATAGTCCAGATAGCTGTGAGAGTCAGTAGGCTTATAGTAGACATCAGTAGATAAGCTGTCTCCAGAGATAGAGACAGAAACATCTCGAAACGGGAGGGAGGTGTCGGAAATGGACCAGGTAAACTTGAGGGCAGGGTGAAAGTTGGAGGCAAAGTTAATGAAGTTAACGAGCTCAGCATGCGCGCAGGAAGCAGCGCCAATGCAGTCGTTGATGTAGCGAAGGAAAAGTGGGGGACAGATACCAGAATAGGCCAACAAAAAGGCAGGCGTAGCTAGGACCCATACCGGTGCCCATGGCTACACCTTTAGTTTGGAGGAAGTGGGAGGAGCCAAAGCAGAAATTATTAAGAGTAAGGACTAATTCTGCTAGACGGAGCAGAGTGCTGGTAGAGGGCAACTGATCAGGTCTGGAATCCAAAAAGTAGAGGAGAGCTTTGAGACCTTCCTGATGGGGGATGGAAGCATATAGGGACTGGACATCCATGGTGAAAATAAAGCGGTGGGAGCCAGGGAACTTTAAATCATCGAAAGGTTTAAGAGCGTGAGAAGTGCCACGAACATAGGTAGGAAGGGATTAAAGAAGGGGGGATAAAACCGTGTCGAGGTATGCAGGAACGAGTTCGGCGGGGCAGGAGCAAGCTTAGACAATATGTCTATGCCAGGACAGGCAGGTTTGTGGATCTTGGGTAGGAGGTAGAAACGGGAAGTGCGAGATGTGGGAACTATAAGGTTGGTAGCAGTGGATGGGAGATCCCCTGAACGGATGAAGTCGGTGATGGTGTTGGAAGGAATGTGAGGGTAGGTTGTTTTACGCAGGGAGAGGTGGATGCCAGGAATGCGATCCCTGGTGTGGTGGTAAAAACAAATAAGTTGGAGGATTTTAAGAGAAGTTGACATAGGCACATGAATGTGCGGAAGTTTGAAATGATATGGACATTGTGTAGGTAGGAGTGATTAGCGTTTTGTGGGGTTGATTTACTGTTTAGCTTGTTCAACACAATATTCTGGGCCGAAGGGCCTGTTCCTGTGATGTATTGTTCTGTCCTATGTCCATCACCTTGAGTTTCTGTTTGACTCCCACTTGCTGGCAGACAGGGGACAGTGAGGGGGAATTTCCAACCATGGATTGAACACTGAACCTTCAGATCGATTTCAACGGCTTCAAACACGGAACAGCCCAGTTAATCACCGACTCTCTCTGTGCGTATGGAATGGGAACTCATTCTCTGCTTTGCTTCCAAATGAACTCTAGAATTAAACATCTGTGAGAACGTAAATACTCGCTCAACATCTCATAAACCCGGGCACTTTGATCTTTGGGTGAATAAGCCCTGTGTGGTATTCCAGGACCCAACCTCACACGTCACAACACACAACAAGAGCATCGCACATCTTCGCCACTTCTCACACTGGGTGGTGTAATCAGCGATTCCCACTGCCAGTATCCTTTTCAACGTGGAAGGAGCTCCAAACAGTCCCATCTGTAGAAGCATAAACCTGCCTCAAAGCCCCAACAGTATAAGTTACATATTCCTGGAGTCCCCTTCCCAGGATTATAAACCAAGCCTCGATGTTTCCGGGAATCTTTGCTGCCAGTAATATACAGCTGTGTCTCAGCTATTATCAGTTCAAACACTAACACTCCCACACCGACCAGGACACAACTGAAAACATATGATTCTCTGTCGGGGCTGGGATCGAGCTGGAAACATGAACCTTGGGTCACAAAGAGGGCGCGGATGAATTTCAACTGATCTGTATAGTTCAATCGAGCATATTTGTCCATTATTTTATTGTTGAGTGAGACATGGGCCAGGTCAATTGGTCGGCACATTTGGTGCAGTATAACAGGAATAAAATGATTTTGATAAAAAATTGAAATTATATTATTGGGAACTCAGTACAACAGATTCTCTTTTTGAACTTGATCCACACATACTGGCTCATTTCATGATGTTTGTGACATCCGAAACAGAATTGCGCAAATACAGTCCCGACATTCATAATTTATCTCTTCATTCCAGCTCCTGTAGAGTAAATTCTCAAAGCATTCTCTCGCATCCACAATGGCTCTGGAGACCACTGTCTCTCCAGTGAGCGGCAGGGACCACGGAGCGATAAAGATCTTCAACAGTCTTTGCAGCACTGGTGGGCTGTTACCCTGGTGACGGAGGAAATAGCTCACCAAAAATAGCGGTAAAAGGAAATAAGAAACTCAATGTGACAGGTTCTGAGTTTCTGTATGAGCAAAATGAACACTGATTCTCGTGGATGTATTAACCCTGTTGAGGTGCATTCAGTAATTTTCCTGCAGAACTATCACCATCAGCGGTGCTGACGCAGGTCCAAAACAAAAAACACATTGTTGGATACGATCTGTCTGCAACAAATGTCGATCATGTGTCGAACGATGAAATTAAATTCACAGAGCCCTTACAGCACAGACACAGAACTGTTAGCCCATCCAGTCCGTGCCATGTTCGATGTGGTCCCATCCCCCTGCACCCAGACCATAGCCCTCTATACTTCCCTCATCCATGTACCTACCCAAACATCTCTCAGATACTACAGCTGAACCTTCATCTCTCACTTCTGCTGGGAGCTGGTTCCGCATTCGCACTACCCTCAGAGTGAAGCAGTTCCCCCTCGGATTCCTCTTAAATATTTCACTTTTTGCAGTAAATCCATGATCTTCTCCGACCTGTGCGGCAAAGGCATACACATACATTCACCTTACTTATATTATAATCATTTTGTAAACCTCCAGCAGCGTTCCCGAAACTGGAGTTCACGGACTCTTGGGTTAATAGTAGGGATCAATGGCAAAAAAGGTTGTGAACCTCTGCTAGAACCTCCCCTCGTTCTCCTTTGCTTCAGGGACTCAAGTCCTAACCTGTTCAACCTCTCCCTATAACTCATTTACCGAACTACCAGCAACATCCGTATATTTCCCCTTGCACTCTTCATCCAAGTAGCCGACCATCATTGCACGCAATTCTGCAAATTTGGATTCTCAGTGTCTTTGACAGCTTGAGCATTAACCTTCCAGCTCCTCCTCGAAATACTCTGATTTAATAAGGCCAAGAAGCCCAGAACTCTCTTTATGACGGTACCTATCTCTGGTGCCACTTTCAAGGAAGTGTGGTTCTACATTCCCATGTCACGTTGTTCTGTCACACACCGCTGACCCCTGCCAGTCACTCTGTAAGTCATATACTGGTTTCTCCTACCCACACTTATCTGCATTAGATCCCAACCTAGTTTCCCAGTTTCACACAATTCCGTTTCCCAAGAGACTTAAATCACTCCAAGTGTTACGTACACGCAACTGTTTAAATGAACCAGCAGCAATAGAACACACCTGGAGTCTGGTTTTGATGCTAAAATCACTATTTATTAGTAACTAGTGTGTGTGTGTGTGTGTGTGTGTGTGTGTGTAAATATAATTCCAAAACTCGTTCAAGCTCGGGTGGCAAGATTTAAAGTCTTACGATGGTAATGTAAGGAAGTTCAGTTCGATCCACGGAATTAGTATGTGAGAGAGAGACGTATTTGTAATCCAAGGTGAAAACCACACTAGGAGAAGAACGAGTAAACAGGTCCCGTTGATCCTTCGTCGTCAGGATCCAAATCCACTCTCGAGTTAGCCAAACACAGCTTATCACTAAGGGGACCGTCTACGAGGGTAAACTACCACCCAGGCAAGGGTAGACACACGGGTAGCCTCCACAGGGTCAGCCCTTCCACTCACCGTGACAGCCACTGATCAATTCCCCTGATCGATCCTCAACCCTCGCTTGTGGGCACTCGAAAGTTCCACCCAGTGACTCCTCTGTCACTGGCCTCCTTTCGCTGATCGGTCGCCGTAACCGGTGTCCCACTGTGTGTCTCTGGGAGAGTCATCTGACCTTGTTTAAATAAACACGCTACGAAGCAACTGTGAACATTGAACTGTCCATCACATAACTCCACCTCTCTCTCACCATGGCAACCAAGCAACTGTGAACATCGAACTGTCCATCACATAACTCCGCCTCTCTCACCATGGCAACCAAGAAGCAACTGTGAACATCGAACTGTCCATCACATAACTCCACGTCTCTCTCACCATGGCAACCAAGCAACTGTGAACATCGAACTGTCCATCACATAACTCCACCTCTCTATCACCATGGCAAGCAAGAAGCAACTGTGAACATCGAACTGTCCATCAGATAACTCCACCTCTCTCTCACCATGGCAACCAAGAAGCAACTGTGAACATCGAACTGTCCATCACATAACTCCGCCTCTCTCTCACCATGGCAACCAAGCAACTGTGAACATCGAACTGTCCATCACATAACCACCTCTCTCTCACCATGGCAACCAAGAAGCAACTGTGAACATCGAACTGTCCATCACATAACTCCGCCTCTCTCTCACCATGGCAACCAAGAAGCAACTGTGAACATCGAACTGTCCATCACATAACGCCGCCTCTCTCTCACCATGGCAACCAAGAAGCAACTGTGAACATCGAACTGTCCATCACATAACTCCGCCTCTCTCTCACCATGGCAACCAAGCAACTGTGAACATCGAACTGTCCATCACATAACCACCTCTCTCTCACCATGGCAACCAAGAAGCAACTGTGAACATCGAACTGTCCATCACATAACTCCGTCTCTCTCTCACCATGGCAACCAAGAAGCAACTGTGAACATTGAACTGTCCATCACATAACTCCGCCTCTCTCTCACCATGGCAACCAAGAAGCAACTGTGAACATCGAACTGTCCATCACATAACTCCACGTCTCTCTCACCATGGCAACCAAGCAACTGTGAACATCGAACTGTCCATCACATAACTCCACCTCTCTATCACCATGGCAACCAAGAAGCAACTGTGAACATCGAACTGTCCATCACATAACTCCACCTCTCTCTCACCATGGCAACCAAGAAGCAACTGTGAACATCGAACTGCCATCACATACTCCGCTCTCTCTCACCATGGCAACCAAGAAGCAACTGTGAACATCGAACTGTCCATCACATAACCCACCCTCTCTCACCATGGCAACCAAGAAGCAACATGAACTGTCCATCACATAACCCACTCTCTCTCACCATGGCAACCAAGAAGCAACTGTGAACATCGAACTGTCCATCACATAACTCCGCCTCTCTCTCACCATGGCAACCAAGAAGCAACTGTGAACATCGAACTGTCCATCACATAACCCACCTCTCTCTCACCATGGCAACCAAGAAGCAACTGTGAACATCGAACTGTCCATCACATAACTCCGCCTCTCTCTCACCATGGCAACCAAGCAACTGTGAACATCGAACTGTCCATCACATAACCCGCCTCTCTCTCACCATGGCAACCAAGAAGCAACTGTGAACATCGAACTGTCCATCACATAACTCCGCCTCTCTCTCACCATGGCAACCAAGAAGCAACTGTGAACATCGAACTGTCCATCACATAACCCGCCTCTCTCTCACCATGGCAACCAAGAAGCAACTGTGAACATCGAACTGTCCATCACATAACTCCGCTCTCTCTCTCACCATGGCAACCAAGCAACTGTGAACATCGAACTGTCCATCACATAACTCCACCTCTCTCTCACCATGGCAACCAAGAAGCAACTGTGAACATCGAACTGTCCATCACATAACTCCTACCTCTCTCTCACCATGGCAACCAAGAAGCAACTGTGAACATCGAACTGTCCATCACATAACTCCGCCTCTCTCTCACCATGGCAACCAAGAAGCAACTGTGAACATCGAACTGTCCATCACATAACTCCGCCTCTCTCTCACCATGGCAACCAAGAAGCAACTGTGAACATCGAACTGTCCATCACATAACATAACCACCTCTCTCTCACCATGGCAACCAAGAAGCAACTGTGAACATCGAACTGTCCATCACATAACTCCGCCTCTCTCTCACCATGGCAACCAAGAAGCAACTGTGAACATCGAACTGTCCATCACATAACTCCGCCTCTCTCTCACCATGGCAACCAAGAAGCAACTGTGAACATCGAACTGTCCATCACATAACTCCGCCTCTCTCTCACCATGGCAACCAAGAAGCAACTGTGAACATCGAACTGTCCATCACATAACGCCGCTCTCTCTCACCATGGCAACCAAGAAGCAACTGTGAACATCGAACTGTCCATCACATAACTCCGCCTCTCTCTCACCATGGCAACCAAGAAGCAACTGTGAACATCGAACTGTCCATCACATAACTCCACCTCTCTCTCACCATGGCAACCAAGAAGCAACTGTGAACATCGAACTGTCCATCACATAACTCCACCTCTCTCTCACCATGGCAACCAAGAAGCAACTGTGAACATCGAACTGTCCATCACATAACTCCGCCTCTCTCTCACCATGGCAACCAAGAAGCAACTGTGAACATCGAACTGTCCATCACATAACTCCACCTCTCTCTCACCATGGCAACCAAGAAGCAACTGTGAACATCGAACTGTCCATCACATAACACCGCCTCTCTCTCACCATGGCAACCAAGAAGCAACTGTGAACATCGAACTGTCCATCACATAACGCCGCCTCTCTCTCACCATGGCAACCAAGAAGCAACTGTGAACATCGAACTGTCCATCACATAACTCCGCCTCTCTCTCACCATGGCAACCAAGCAACTGTGAACATCGAACTGTCCATCACATAACCACCTCTCTCTCACCATGGCAACCAAGAAGCAACTGTGAACATCGAACTGTCCATCACATAACTCCGCCTCTCTCTCACCATGGCAACCAATAAGCAACTGTGAACATCGAACTGCCCATCACATAACACCGCCTCTCTCTCACCATGGCAACCAAGAAGCAACTGTGAACATCGAACTGTCCATCACATAACGCCGCCTCTCTCTCACCATGGCAACCAAGAAGCAACTGTGAACATCGAACTGTCCATCACATAACTCCGCCTCTCTCTCACCATGGCAACCAAGCAACTGTGAACATCGAACTGTCCATCACATAACCACCTCTCTCTCACCATGGCAACCAAGAAGCAACTGTGAACATCGAACTGTCCATCACATAACTCCACCTCTCTATCACCATGGCAACCAAGAAGCAACTGTGAACATCGAACTGTCCATCAGATAACTCCACCTCTCTCTCACCATGGCAACCAAGCAACTGTGAACATCGAACTGTCCATCACATAACCACCTCTCTCTCACCATGGCAACCAAGAAGCAACTGTGAACATCGAACTGTCCATCACATAACTCCACCTCTCTATCACCATGGCAACCAAGAAGCAACTGTGAACATCGAACTGTCCATCACATAACTCCACCTCTCTCTCACCATGGCAACCAAGAAGCAACTGTGAACATCGAACTGTCCATCACATAACTCCGCCTCTCTCTCACCATGGCAACCAAGAAGCAACTGTGAACATCGAACTGTCCATCACATAACTCCGCCTCTCTCTCACCATGGCAACCAAGAAGCAACTGTGAACATCGAACTGTCCATCACATAACGCCGCCTCTCTCTCACCATGGCAACCAAGAAGCAACTGTGAACATCGAACTGTCCATCACATAACTCCGCCTCTCTCTCACCATGGCAACCAAGCAACTGTGAACATGGAACTGTCCATCACATAACCACCTCTCTCTCACCATGGCAACCAAGAAGCAACTGTGAACATCGAACTGTCCATCACATAACTCCGCCTCTCTCTCACCATGGCAACCAAGAAGCAACTGTGAACATCGAACTGCCCATCACATAACACCGCCTCTCTCTCACCATGGCAACCAAGAAGCAACTGTGAACATCGAACTGTCCATCACATAACGCCGCCTCTCTCTCACCATGGCAACCAAGAAGCAACTGTGAACATCGAACTGTCCATCACATAACTCCGCCTCTCTCTCACCATGGCAACCAAGAAGCAACTGTGCACATCGAACTGTCCATCACATAACTCCGCCTCTCTCTCACCATGGCAACCAAGCAACTGTGAACATCGAACTGTCCATCACATAACCACCTCTCTCTCACCATGGCAACCAAGAAGCAACTGTGAACATCGAACTGTCCATCACATAACTCCGTCTCTCTCTCACCATGGCAACCAAGAAGCAACTGTGAACATTGAACTGTCCATCACATAACTCCGCCTCTCTCACCATGGCAACCAAGAAGCAACTGTGAACATCGAACTGTCCATCACATAACTCCACGTCTCTCTCACCATGGCAACCAAGCAACTGTGAACATCGAACTGTCCATCACATAACTCCACCTCTCTATCACCATGGCAACCAAGAAGCAACTGTGAACATCGAACTGTCCATCAGATAACTCCACCTCTCTCTCACCATGGCAACCAAGAAGCAACTGTGAACATCGAACTGTCCATCACATAACTCCGCCTCTCTCTCACCATGGCAACCAAGCAACTGTGAACATCGAACTGTCCATCACATAACCACCTCTCTCTCACCATGGCAACCAAGAAGCAACTGTGAACATCGAACTGCCCATCACATAACACCGCCTCTCTCTCACCATGGCAACCAAGAAGCAACTGTGAACATCGAACTGTCCATCACATAACGCCGCCTCTCTCTCACCATGGCAACCAAGAAGCAACTGTGAACATCGAACTGTCCATCACATAACTCCGCCTCTCTCTCACCATGGCAACCAAGCAACTGTGAACATGGAACTGTCCATCACATAACCACCTCTCTCTCACCATGGCAACCAAGAAGCAACTGTGAACATCGAACTGTCCATCACATAACTCCGCCTCTCTCTCACCATGGCAACCAAGAAGCAACTGTGAACATCGAACTGCCCATCACATAACACCGCCTCTCTCTCTCACCATGGCAACCAAGAAGCAACTGTGAACATCGAACTGTCCATCACATAACTCCGCCTCTCTCTCACCATGGCAACCAAGCAACTGTGAACATCGAACTGTCCATCACATAACCACCTCTCTCTCACCATGGCAACCAAGAAGCAACTGTGAACATCGAACTGTCCATCACATAACGCCGCCTCTCTCTCACCATGGCAACCAAGAAGCAACTGTGAACATCGAACTGTCCATCACATAACGCCACCTCTCTCTCACCATGGCAACCAAGAAGCAACTGTGAACATCGAACTGTCCATCACATAACTCCGCCTCTCTCTCACCATGGCAACCAAGCAACTGTGAACATGGAACTGTCAATCACATAACCACCTCTCTCTCACCATGGCAACCAAGAAGCAACTGTGAACATCGAACTGTCCATCACATAACTCCGCCTCTCTCTCACCATGGCAACCAAGAAGCAACTGTGAACATCGAACTGCCCATCACATAACACCGCCTCTCTCTCACCATGGCAACCAAGAAGCAACTGTGAACATCGAACTGTCCATCACATAACGCCGCCTCTCTCTCACCATGGCAACCAAGAAGCAACTGTGAACATCGAACTGTCCATCACATAACTCCGCCTCTCTCTCACCATGGCGACCAAGCAACTGTGAACATCGAACTGTCCATCACATAACCACCTCTCTCTCACCATGGCAACCAAGAAGCAACTGTGAACATCGAACTGTCCATCACATAACTCCGTCTCTCTCTCACCATGGCAACCAAGAAGCAACTGTGAACATTGAACTGTCCATCACATAACTCCGCCTCTCTCACCATGGCAACCAAGAAGCAACTGTGAACATCGAACTGTCCATCACATAACTCCACGTCTCTCTCACCGTGGCAACCAAGCAACTGTGAACATCGAACTGTCCATCACATAACTCCACCTCTCTATCACCATGGCAACCAAGAAGCAACTGTGAACATCGAACTGTCCATCACATAACGCCGCCTCTCTCTCACCATGGCAACCAAGAAGCAACTGTGAACATCGAACTGTCCATCACATAACTCCGCCTCTCTCTCACCATGGCAACCAAGAAGCAACTGTGAACATCGAACTGTCCATCACATAACTCCGCCTCTCTCTCACCATGGCAACCAAGAAGCAACTGTGAACATCGAACTGTCCATCACATAACGCCGCCTCTCTCTCACCATGGCAACCAAGAAGCAACTGTGAACATCGAACTGTCCATCACATAACTCCGCCTCTCTCTCACCATGGCAACCAAGCAACTGTGAACATCGAACTGTCCATCACATAACCACCTCTCTCTCACCATGGCAACCAAGAAGCAACTGTGAACATCGAACTGTCCATCACATAACTCCGCCTCTCTCTCACCATGGCAACCAAGAAGCAACTGTGAACATCGAACTGTCCATCACATAACGCCGCCTCTCTCTCACCATGGCAACCAAGAAGCAACTGTGAACATCGAACTGTCCATCACATAACTCCGCCTCTCTCTCACCATGGCAACCAAGCAACTGTGAACATCGAACTGTCCATCACATAACCACCTCTCTCTCACCATGGCAACCAAGAAGCAACTGTGAACATCGAACTGTCCATCACATAACTCCGTCTCTCTCTCACCATGGCAACCAAGAAGCAACTGTGAACATTGAACTGTCCATCACATAACTCCGCCTCTCTCACCATGGCAACCAAGAAGCAACTGTGAACATCGAACTGTCCATCACATAACTCCACGTCTCTCTCACCGTGGCAACCAAGCAACTGTGAACATCGAACTGTCCATCACATAACTCCACCTCTCTATCACCATGGCAACCAAGAAGCAACTGTGAACATCGAACTGTCCATCACATAACGCCGCCTCTCTCTCACCATGGCAACCAAGAAGCAACTGTGAACATCGAACTATCCATCACATAACTCCGCCTCTCTCTCACCATGGCAACCAAGCAACTGTGAACATCGAACTGTCCATCACATAACCACCTCTCTCTCACCATGGCAACCAAGAAGCAACTGTGAACATCGAACTGTCCATCACATAACTCCGTCTCTCTCTCACCATGGCAACCAAGAAGCAACTGTGAACATTGAACTGTCCATCACATAACTCCGCCTCTCTCACCATGGCAACCAAGAAGCAACTGTGAACATCGAACTGTCCATCACATAACTCCACGTCTCTCTCACCATGGCAACCAAGCAACTGTGAACATCGAACTGTCCATCACATAACTCCACCTCTCTATCACCATGGCAACCAAGAAGCAACTGTGAACATCGAACTGTCCATCAGATAACTCCACCTCTCTCTCACCATGGCAACCAAGAAGCAACTGTGAACATCGAACTGTCCATCACATAACTCCGCCTCTCTCTCACCATGGCAACCAAGCAACTGTGAACATCGAACTGTCCATCACATAACCACCTC